>NC_057800.1:470538045-470540016 GCF_018294505.1 Triticum aestivum
GTGCCTCCTTTTTAAGTCCATCAGCCACATTTGCGGTGAGATTTGCCTAGATGGAACCGAACGAATGTTTAGTGCGACACATATTGGAGAACACTTGTAACAAGAAAGTCTTCAAGCGTGCCCTGATTTCATGGAATAGATCAGCTAGAACCTAACATGTCAGTATATGCTAGCGTTGATGTACAACCTATAGGCACTAGTTGAACTTAGAGCATCTCCAGTCGTTCGGCCCCCCAAGGGCACGAAAAAGCGCTGCTTGGGGGCGAGCCGGCATTTTTTTCGGCGTGGGGGAGAGCACGTTCCCAGCCGCCGCCCCTAGGTCGCCCCCAGACGCCCCCACAGTTCGTCCAAATTTTAACAAACACGTCCAAATTTGAACAAACACGGCCAAATTTCGGCGAAATTTAGCCGTTTTTTACACGAATAAAAGGGACGAAAAAAAACCTAAACTACGGCCGATGCTTCTCCTCCTTGACATGGCCACTGCTCGACCCCTCGCCCCGACGCGCTGCTTCACTCGAGCGGCGGGTCATTGCCGCCCTCGACGTGCGTGAGGACGCCGCTGAGCGTGTGGCCAGGGACGCCCCACCACAGGCGGCGGCCCTCGCTGTTGTTGCGGCCGCGCGGCATCGGCGCGTTGTTCGTGGAGACGAGCCGCTCCTCCTGCCGGCGTTCGAAGTACGCCGCCCACGTCGCGTGGTTGTCGGCGGCGTACTCCGGGAGCGCCCGCTCCGCGGCCGTCAGGGACGCCCGCGCACGCTCGAACTCGGCGTGGAAATAGGGCGTCTCGGGGACGGGCAGAGGGGGGACAGGGACCCTGCCGGCGCTGAGCCTCCACCACGACGGAAGGCGTACGTCGGGCGGCGCGGGGTATTTGGACTCGTGGAGGAGGTTTGCCTCCCACTCATTCAGCGAGAGGCGGTCGAAACCCTTGGCCGCCGCCGCGTCGCTGGGGTACCTCGCGCTCATGGTTGCCGGGGGGGGGAGAGGGGCTCGAACAGCGGAGAGAGGGGAGGAACTGCGGTGGCGAGGAGGGGGAGGACTGCCGATGGATGGGTGCCTTACTGGCGCAGCCAGGGGCGCCTTATATAGCGGCTCGGGGGCGGCCGCGTGCGTCACACGTGGCGGAAGGCGGGGCGGCGTCGCCGTACTTCGCCGCCCGTGAATCAATGGCATGCTGGCATTGATTCCCCGCGGGAAAACCGAGACGATGAGGACGACCAGCCTTCGTCTTGCTGACGCGCCGGTCCCACCACTCTTTCGTGCCAAAACGTTCGAGCCGGCGCCCCCGGGCGCCCCCCGGTGCGCCGGGTTCGGGTTGGGTGCGCCGGCGCCAATTTCGGCCTAATCCGGCAAAAAACAGGCTCATGGGGGTGCGACTGGGCCGATTTTTCGGCACCGGCGCTAAAAAACGGCCTTGGGCGGGCCTGTTGGGGGCGCGGCTGGAGATGCTCTTAGTACGCTGGTAATGTTTAGGTCCATGTACTGTCGCACAGAAGTGGCAAAGAACGGAGACTCGGTAGACGTCAGTGCATACAAGCTCAGAGAGTCAGAGTCAACGAGTAGAGAAAGGGCACTTGCAAAAATGAAAACGAGCTAAGAAAGGGAAGAAGTTAACAAAAGCAATAATAGATAGTGTACTAGTTTGTTCAATGGCATTAACGAAAAACTGAGAGCTCCAATAACGGACCTGAAACATTTTTGTGTTTGGCGGGTGTGAGTAATAAGCACCCGAAATGATGAATTAATTGCTAGTGCACGTGAAATGATTAAACCTGAGTTGGCCCGCAATCGCCCCAGTTTGAGTTTGTATCACACATGATGAAGGGTCATTCTCTAACTCACTGTTTAGGGGTTGGACAGTCATCAAAATCATCACAAAAATGAAAAACGACTCGGAAATGAAAGCATAGAAAACCGACACTCACATCATCCCTGGATGATAGAACACTTCCAGCACGTCATCAAACA
>NC_057800.1:470541139-470544786 GCF_018294505.1 Triticum aestivum
TGGTATTCGGATACTGGAAGTGTTCCGGAGGGTACCGAGTATATATAGGGTCACCGGAAGGGGTTCCGGACACCCCCGGCAAAGATATGAACTTAATGGGCCAAGGGAGGGACAGATCAACCCAAAAGGGACGGGTGCGCCCCTCCACCAGGACGGCCAGCCCTAGGGAAAGGAAAGGGAAAAGGGCAAGTCCCTCATTCCTCCCCCTCCTCAAGGGAGAAAGGAAAGGGGGGCGTCACCTCCCCCTTCCTTCCCCTAGCGCCTATACAAGGAAGGGGCGCGAACCAGGGCAGGAGCCCAAGTAGGATATGGCCCCACTTGGGGCGCCTCTTGGCCTCTCCCCTCTCCCTCCCACCAATATATATATATATATATACTAGAAAAAATGCCCGTGCGTTGCAACGGGAGAAATCATCCATGCACCCCACTTGTGAAAGAAAACAATGTAAATAAAATTTAAGATCTTTCCAATTGCCTGACATGAGAAATTAAGATTCTTTTAGTGCACATATTCCGCAGAGTAATTAAAGTGAAGCTTAACATTCCAACTCTATAAGATCCCTATACGTGCAGAACGAAACACTTACTTTGGCGTTGTGGCTAGCTCATTCTACAAACAATCTATTGATCCCTGGTTCAATCGCGGCTTAGACATTACTGTTCGAATGCTAGCGGAAGAGAATGTTCATGGTAGAACAATTAACATCAAAACCATGAATCTAAATGGCCAATAATTTAGTGCACCCTCTTATTTTGGTTAATAGTGTTCATATATTTATAGTGCATCAAAAGAACTTACATCAATTTCTAGTTTTTACCATAAATACATATGGCGTGTCCTAGTGCTAACTGTATGTACAAAAATGATTTCAACACACTATTTGCTACATACGTCCTCATATAGAAATGATATAATTGATGCAAGTATGTCTTTGTGTCGGCACGAACAAACATAAACTTCTACTAACAAATATGTAGGTTTGGAGTGAACAGTGGACCTTATTTTGTTCCAAGTTAAATATAACTATAAGACGACCCTATATATTTCACACAAAGAAATTCAAAGATAAAAGCAATCACTTCAATTATTTTATAAGAAAATGATTACTACCCTCTGATTTTGGGCTAACGGTGTTCATTTATTTACAGTGCATCAAAAGAAGTTACATACATTTCTAGTTTTACCACAAATACATATGATGTGTCTTAGTGCTAATTAACTATACGTACAAAAATAATTACAACACACTATTTGCTACATATACCCTCATATAAAAAATGATATAATTGACGCAAGTAAGTCTTTGTGTCAATTGGGACAAACATAAAATTCCATTAACAAATATGCATGTTTGGACTGAATAATGGACCTTAATTTGTTTCAGGTCAAATATAACTATAAGACGGCCCTATATATTTCACACAAAGAAAATCAAAGAGAAAAGCAATCACTTCAATTATTTAATAAGAAAATAATTAAAAACTCACTTATGGGTTCATAGTTACAATTGTAGGAAAACATCATATGAATCTTCTCTTATATATCTAAACATCGTTAGTTAATCGAAGGCCTTTTGCCATACATCATGGGAATTTGGCGTGTAGCTAAGTAATATACTCCAAGCATCTAACAGGATGGCCATGGTCAAACAGTTTTCAAAACTGACTGTCTAGTCTACCTACATAACATGATACACAATACAGGGTTACATGTCAAATGTATGGAAGAATATTTAACATTTATACATCTTATCTCCTCTAAATAATAAAGAAAAGGCAGAATGGTTATGCAGATAATCAAAGGTATACCATATATTCAAAAGGACACATTCAAATATTTAAACATGAGTTTAACCAACAATGCAAACAGTATAGCAAGACATCCATATTATTAAAAACTGCATTTTTCATTTTGAAAGATCAATTTATAAACATGCAAATCGTTTTTTGTTGTTGCATTTTTTCTCTGTTTTGAACAAACACAGGAGGGAAGAGTTTTTCTTCACATGCATAACGCTAACTTATTTGTTACTGAAATTGATGAATGTACAGGATGAATACAAACTTAGAAGTATTTATTTTTCAAAATACTACTCAACAAAACATTAGGACATACTATCAGATACTATGTTTAGTGTCAGATAATTTATGTACCAAATTTTACATAACAGAGGAAATATCTGATTAGAGTCAGATAATTTATGATCAAATGTACAAAACAGACAAGGAGTTCTCTTCTGCCAAGAGCCAGCGTGTGTGTGTTTCTGGTGTTTTCCATTGGATTTGCATGTGACGTGCACAACTGATGACCAGACACGTAAATAGTACTTTGTATAAAAAAAATCTTATCATTGGCAGCATATAGTCACATGTGCCCACTACGACAGGCGACAACCGCACCTAGTTTAGGGAGAGATTCCTTGGCAGATGCTGCCGCCGCTCTGACTTCGCTTCTGGTCTTATCCTTCCTCCTTGCTGCTCCTCCCCCTCCAAGCCCATCATTTCATCTCCATCGCGACGCCGTCTATCACCACCATAGTCGTGCCGCGGCTCGATCTGCTGCTCCTGAGCGCAGCCACCTCGTCCCCGACGCCGAGCTCCTTCTCCCTGCCTTCTTTTCCCCGTCATCTCTGTGTTCTCTTCTTCTCTTTTTCTCCTGTTTACTCACATCTCCCTCTATCTCTCTTGCTCTCTGTTACAGAGGCCGCCATGGACGCCCGAGGTCCTCCGCTCCGAGTCTCCGACCCACACCCCGGCGTCCCTGCCGACGTCGTCGCCTAGGTGAGCAGTTGCTGCACCGTGATGTTGCCCCGCCTCCTCTCTCCCTCTCTATCTCTCCCCTGTCTCTCTCCCTCTCTCTCTTCTCTTTCTCAACCCTCTCTGTTTTCTTCAACAGGAAGACCACCATGCCCGCTGCAGGAGCTTCGAGCCGACCCCGCAGCATGTAGACCGCCGCCACCCGTCCGCCGTCGGGAATCACCAGATCCCCCCGTATCCGACCTGCCTCGCCATCCTTCTCCCGTTCCCGACGTCTCCTCAGCGCCAGAATCTCAGGCGAGCGACACCACAAGACCCTGCCTCCTCTGCCCCGGAGGCCGCCATGGAGGTCATCGCCTCTCCGTCTCGATCCGTCCACCGTCGGATCCTTGCTGGTGTTCTCCAGGGACCCGCCATGGAGGTTGCCGCCCCTCCCGTCTCGATCCTTCCGCACCCGGATCCACGGCAGAGCAGCCGAGATCCGTCGCCTGTTCTGCGACGCCTTGGCCCGCCAAGGCAAGCGCAGAGGCTGACAAGGCGCACAGGAAGGCCAATGGCCTCGCCAAGCAGCGGGAGGACTTGCGGGCTAGGGTCGCCAGCCGCAAGCTCGTGCGAGCTCGCCCCCATGCTGGCCAAGGCCACCTTCGGCGACCTCCTGTCCGCTGTGCACTAACGCCCGCCACGACGCCAGGGTCTTTTTTGCAAAAATGAAACGTTATCTCGTAAACAGACTTAAAATAGGATTGTGGGTTGAATTCTTAGGAAATAGAGGGACTTTTCTGCAAAAGTGCAGACGACGTACGACCAGAAACCATTGCTGCTTTATTATTATATATATATATATATATATATATATATATATATATATATATATATATATATATATATAT
>NC_057800.1:470545053-470555921 GCF_018294505.1 Triticum aestivum
AAAAATTTACACGCTATCCAAATAAGTTTGAATCAATACCCTGACATACGAGGGTCATCTATTTTAACACAGTGACTCGCCATGTTGCGAACATGTTTTATAATTTGCTAACAATTATAAAATTACTAATATCTTTTAAACAACAACAACAATAGGCTAGAGGTGAAACCCATAAAATCTCGCGACCAACTCATGGCTCTGGCACATGGATAGCAAGCTTTCACACACCCGTGTCCATATCTAGTTCTTTGGTGATACTCCAATCCTTCAGGTCTCTCTTAACGGACTCCTCCCATGTTAAAATTGGTCTATCCCGGCCTCTCTTGACATTAAAATCACTAATTTTTTTAAAACTGTGAAAATTTTATGATTTCCCACACATTTTTGAATTCGCAAACATTTTATGATTTCTCAAACATGTTTTTCAAAACTCGCAATTTTTTGAAATTTGAAAATCTCGAATTAATTTAAAGAAGAAAAAAAGAAATGAGAAAATAAAAGAAAAGACAAAAGACAAAATGAAAAAAATAGGGGAGTCACGCCCTGCGGGCCGGACCATGAACGCGCACTAGGGGAGGAGAGATGCATCACAAAAAGAGGGGAAAAATCTGCAGAACCTGGGGATAAAAAAATACACTCTAGCCAAATAAGTATGACTCAATACCTTGACATATGAGTGTTCAAAAAAAAATACCTTGACATATGAGCATCCGCTTTTTTTTCATCCTCTATTTTGACACAGTGACTCGCCATGCTGCCACTTATCTTTCATCCCACCCTCGCTGATGATGGATGCGTTGTCCACGTGATCGCAATATAGTCGACTTGGTAAATCCCAAGGCAATGAGCTTGCCACTGCACGATACACTTTAAAAACAAATCTCATCGACCACAAACTTGCAAATTTTTTGAGTTTTTTCAATATTTTCTAAAATCTCATGGTCATTTTTGTCAAATTCACGAATTTCTTTTGAATACATGATTATTTTTCAAAAATCATGTACATGGTTTTATTTCCCGACATTTTTTTTCCAAATTGTGCTTTTTTTAATAATTTGCGAACACTTTTGAAAAATCAATTATATTTTTGAAACTGCAAAAAATTTATGATTTCCCCCACATTTTTGAAATCACAAACATTTTATGATTTCTTGAGCATGTTTTTAAAAATTCACAATCTTTTGAATTTTGTAAATCTCAAATTAGGGGAGTCACGCCCTGCGGGCCGGACCATGAACGCGCACTAGGGGAGGAGAGGTGCATCACAAAAAGAGGGGGAAAATCTGTAGAACCTGGGGATAAAAAAATACACTCTAGCCAAATAAGTATGACTCAATACCTTGACATATGAGTGTTCAAAAAAAAATACCTTGACATATGAGCATCTGCTTTTTTTTCATCCTCTATTTTGACACAGTGACTCGCCATGCTGCCACTTATCTTTCATCCCACCCTCGCTGATGATGGATGCCTTGTCCACGTGATCGCAATATAGTCGACTTGGTAAATCCCAAGGCAATGAGCTTGCCACTGCACGATACACTTTAAAAACAAATCTCATCGACCACAAACTTGCAAATTTTTTGAGTTTTTTCAATATTTTCTAAAATCTCATGGTCATTTTTGTCAAATTCACGAATTTCTTTTGAATACATGATTATTTTTCAAAAATCATGTACATGGTTTTATTTCCCGACATTTTTTTTCCAAATTGTGCTTTTTTTAATAATTTGCGAACACTTTTGAAAAATCAATTATATTTTTGAAACTGCAAAAAATTTATGATTTCCCCACATTTTTGAAATCACAAACATTTTATGATTTCTTGAGCATGTTTTTAAAAATTCACAATCTTTTGAATTTTGTAAATCTCAAATTAATTTAAAGAAGGAAGAAACAAAAAAAAGAAATGAGAAAAAAAAACAGATGACGAAATGCAAAAAAAAGAGGCGTCACGCCCTGTGGGCCGGCCCACTTAACGCGCACTGGGTGGGTAGGGGAGGTGCCTGACAAAAAAGGTTCGAACCCTTGTGTCCAAGGTAGAATAGAGAGGCTTTAGCCACTGCACTATCTCCATGCATCTGATATATATTCAGCTTCATCACCTTAAATAAGTTAGCGCCGCGGCGAATTTGGTGGAACCGAATCGTTTTTTAACTTACGGGTGGCATTGGTGGGTAAATTTTGTCAACTTATGGGGTAAACTAAATGACGTACCACCAAAAGCAATAGGCGCTTTATTAGTAACTAGCAAAAATGCCCGTGCGTTGCAACGGGAGAATACAAGGTGCGAGAATCAGGCTAATGGCATAGATATTTTATTGATGCAATACTTATCATGTATTTTTTTACCATTAAATCACTCTTTTTTCTTAATTACAATATACCATGAATAATATTTGCTCTCCTCCTTAGCTCAGAAATAAATGGTTCAAAAAGCTTTAGCGATTTAGTTTGGGAAATCAGCCACAAAAGTTAATAGTACTCCCTCTGTTTCCTTGACATTTTGGTGGTTCAAATTAGACTACCAAAACATCATATATTTAGGAATGGAGGGAGTACTTCTGAAATTATGTATAGAAAAACTTGCGCCCTTGTTAACATGTTTGTTACCACAAATTATTTTACAAAGCAAGATTATACAGATAGTAATATATGTCCCAGCCTTTTCTCAACGCACAACAGAGTAGAGGCCATGTCCACATTGTTAACGAATGAGAATATCAGTCTTATGTATGGCTGGATGGATTGTACCTGCAAAATTTCCCTACAAATAAACATATCTTCTTTGCTGAATGTAGCTTCACCAATCAAACCTGAAGAATCCTAGAAAAAATCAATCAGACTTCACATGGAATCAAACTTCATATGCAGATGAATTGTTGCCTAAAACTGCTAGAAAAAACATGTTCAACTGAATTGTTTTCGGCACTGGATCAACTCATAATCTTACTTATACATTAAAATGTGTGGTGCTCATAAACCGAGATAATTTTTTAGAACAGGTAAAAAAGAATGTACAGGGACTGCTAGTAGCATAATTGATGGTTACATGAAACATCTAAAATTTTAAGAATCAAACATGATCTAAGGAACTGACACACATCTACAAGTATCTATAATAAAATCCATATGAAAGATAACCTCCATTGGTTGAAAATTTCGAGTTTCCGCTCCTTTGCTTCAATAGCAACGGCCACTTAGTCCAGCACATCCCCTTTGTCATAGATCAGTAGAAGGCAAAAATGGATACACATCTATATGATCCTACTCCTATCATAGTTTATACATAGCAACAAATTGAGATTACATATGGCTACATAATAAGATTCCTTTGCATCATCGTGTTCTTACATTGAAATATGGTAGCAGCAAATTGTAAGATTCTAATGTGTTAGTTTTGGCACAACAGGCTTCGGCCTCCTTGACATCCAACTGCCTATCTGCAAGCAATTTTTGAATCATCTCTGGTACACACCATGCTCATAGTTAGCGTGATTACAGCATTGTAGGCAACAAAAAGGAATCCATGTGTAACCTGAATCTTCACTGAACTTTTTAGGTTTGACCGTCCAGGACCTCGGTCACACAAAATTTGGCAGCTCAAACTTTTACCCTTACCAGTCTTTCATCATCCATGGAAAATCCACCACATACTTGGCTTCACATTGAGATGGTTCACCATGTTCATCTCACACGACTTGTCACACTGCATATCCACGAACCAATCCAGTTAATGTTTGACGACTGAAAAAAATTCAGAGTAAATCGACAGATGCATGAATAAATCAATCGATGTGTTGCAATGGGAGAAAAAACACCACAAACACGCCACCAAGCTCTAGCACCTTCGCCTACGACATGGCAATCAAGCATACTTTGCGCCCATGCAATGGGCCCCACGATGATCTTGCACCCTTGCGTCTCAACCGGCGACGTCGGCGGCGGGTCAAGGCAGCTGCAGAGCAGGCGCGATACATATGTCACGAGCTGCTCGACCACCTTTCCTCAAAATACAACACAACAACAAAGGGAACTTGGCTAGAGATTGTACTTGAACACTTAGCTGCAAGCCTGCAATAGAGATGATTAAAACTTTCAAGAATACAAATTTGGTTATCCGTTACAGTGGGAGATGAAGTGTATATGACGGTGAAAAGGGCAAGGAAAAAAAAGGGAAATGATTAGATGTGTTTTTACCTTCTGACAACATCCTTTTGCCCTGCATCACATATAGTAATGATGTCACAAGCATGCTCTTGACGAGAACAATTCACATGTGCTAGCGACCTGCAGAGGATGGACAAAAGAGTAAAATCACTGGAAGCTAATACGCAACCTTATAGCTACGCAACCTTATAGCAATATACTGCACTGCGTATATCCAGTTATCCACTATCATCTGGTCCAGCCGTTCAGGTGAAGTGAGTGCCAGCAGAACAATGACCTACAGACCACAAGAGTTCCAAAGCACCATTAATCATAACATGTACAAAGAAACAAAGGAGTAATCAACAGCCAAAAATAGGCTAAATTATGAACCTTAGAATCAGGTCATGGAGTTCAAGGGGAAACTCCTACACACCCTCCTGGCAAGAGTTGAGCACGATCGCGGCTCATCGGGCTCGTCGAAGCTGCAGAACCTGCTGCTGCTGATCGACGTCGAGCTGCTGTCCCTTGCAAAGTATTATTCTGAACACGCTGCGGAACGCCCATCTGAATTTCCACGATGGCACCAAACTAAATGTAAGTAATATTGTTGTAGGAAATACAGGAGTACTCCAAGAGTGCTCTGTTCATCTGATGGATTGTGTGTGTGCCAAGAGCCATGCCAAGCTGCACATTTAGTATGCATAGGACCCTGATTTCTATGCCACCAGGTCGCAAAGACTGCAAGCTGCATATAAAAGAAATTAAATTGTCCTGTCCTGAGATTGGACTCAAGATCTGGATCAAAATTACATTGTCATATTTTTCTATAACTGAAGCTAGATTAAGTACACTGCCTGCTACCGCGGGCTATAAAGAAAATTGCCCAATGTCACATATCATATGAAGATTAGTTCAACAATGTAGGACCGGCCCAATGTCGGTGAATCATAGGAATCATGGGGTGCCTTGGGGCTCATGCAGGGGTGTTGAGATTTAATCATTCGGCAAAACAGAGAAGATGGCGATAGGAAGAGAATAATAGTTGGCAAATTCCACCTCCTTTCCTGAACCCGATGGCTACATGGAAGGTAATTTCCTTTTCTAGCAGCTGGTTGTACAGCTGTACTGAAACCATTTGAATTGGCTTCCGTGTAAGTTTAACATGTTACTTGAACAACAAGATTAAAATATCCAATTGTTTAAGGTTCTAAAGAAGGTTGATCAGCAACGATGCAACATAAACCCAACTATGTCATGAGCACAGTTAGTCTATGTAAGTTAAGCCACACATCCTGATACATTAACAGGTAGTGGAAACAAGCAAAAGTGTCGGGCTACTTCTGCCCACCATTGATTGATGAATAAATCATTTTCTTACCGCGTGCAAGATGGTCCAGGTGTTTCATCATCTTTGCTTGCAACATAGAAGATACTCCTGGTTCAGGCCGGTGATCGGGGCAGAGACGGATGGAGTCAACTCATGGACATGGGCCGGGGAGGCCAATCAGCCCGCCGAAGGCTCCCATGAACATCCTGGCTGCACAAGAACACAGATATACACACGTCAATGTGCAAAACATCAGATTAGAATCTGTACAAAATAACAAAAGAACAACCAAAATTGCACAAACATCATGCACCAAGTTAGGAGACACGCTGCACAGGACTTTGGGCTCAAGCGTTGAAACCAAACTTTAATATTGCAGCTCAAGAAAAGGGAAACTGTGAGCAGATAAAGGCGCATGTACCAGCTCTTCCTATGGATGGGAACTGACTAAAAGATCGGGAAAAGGCAAGATGTCTGAAGAAATTAAGTATGCCGATGATGCATCCGGAGCCCCTCATTAAGGTGAGGTTAGTTACAGACCTCCACTCCAATTTTACCCAGCCGCTCATCCGCAGCCACCTGACGCGGATCCCCCTAGAATTCATTTTTTGATTTTTGTGTGGTGTATACAGTCAAACTAACTAACATATGCGTTCAATAGTGATTAGAAGGTACTTTCAGTCAGTTAGATGGATAAAAATCAAGCTTGGCACCATGAAAATTGAGAGGAGAACTGAATATGCATGTTATCCTTCATTGATAATTCATATGATCGTTAGAACATCAATCCACCAGTACATGAGTCAGGAAAGATAGCACACCACCCACTTCCTTGTTTGTACAATGTACTGTATGTAGTAGTACAAAGCCTATACCCCTTCATTAATCACTCACACTCTCTCACTCACTTTGTATTGTCCTCATTCTCTCTTCTCTGTACCATTCCCTTGACTGATACATAGTAGCACCAACTGAATTTTGTCGCTGGATCACACAATGTATCACACATTCAAACTGTCCATGTAAGATTTGGCACACAAGATCATCAAGAAGAGTCTCCCTCAATTGCATATACAGGCACAAAAAAGAAGTGGAATTCAGAAATTAATCAAGTAGATGTTGTACCTGAACCTCCTGTAGGATTTGGGGGAGGTTGTCAGCGAGCCAGGCGTCCAAGTCCTCATGCGACGACGGCGCATCAACGGAGAGGATGCACAGGATCTCGGCGGGCGCCATGGTGGAGGTCATGGGGGGTTGGGCGGCGCCGGATCGAGTAGAGGAGATGGAGGGCGCGCGGATCCGGGAGGGAGGCGCCGGATCTGGCCGGTGAAGGTCCCGTGGCGGCGTTCGAACCTCCAAGGTGAGCTCGAGGACTGGGCATCCATGGTGCTGGCGCTGAGCTCCTGGAGAGGAGTGACAAGGAGATTAGAGAGAGAGAGAGAGAGAGAGAGAGAGAGAGGAAAGAGATAAGGCAGGGGAGCAGCGGTTTGACCTGGGTGGTCGCCGGACGACGCACGAGGGAGGACTGGGAGTGGGCGACGGGCCAGGGAGGAAGCGTCCGGGAGGAGGAGGGCGTCCTGCGGGCGCTGGTGGTGGCAGCGGCGGCACTCGGGCCTGGGCGGGCCGGATCTGGGCTCGAAACGTTTTCTCCCTTTAAAAAGGACCGCGGGTTGAATACTGAAAACTACACGGACCTTTCTGAAAAATCGGCGACGACGTACGACCAGAAAGCCATGGCTGCTTTATTAGTATATAATATATATATATATATATATATACTAGCAATAGCAAAAAGGCCCGTGCGTTGCAACGGGAGAAAAAAAAAAGCTTCTCATGTCTCTAGCTCAATAAATTTATTTTAAAACAATAAATTATATTGAATGATACATAAATGCTTTGAATAAACATTAGTCCAAACCCTTGATTTTGTGATTAAACAGGGCATTAATTGCATGTAGATTTAATATGTACTACATAGTAGTCATTTTCTAATGATCATCATGATGCCTATGGAATTTGGTGTCCTTATGGGAAAGAAAAGTGATGGAAACCAGTGACAATATGTGTAGAAGTACTATGGAGACATCACCGACTTAAGTGTTGTTTGGTGGCACTCCAACTCCTTTCAAGCTGGTCGCGCATCATCCTAACTTCACAAAGCCAAGATCGAGAAAGCTGGCCTCCATCTCTGGTCCGGCCTCTTATCTCTAACTACAATGTTTTGCTTCATCCAATACCTTTTATGTCGGCACAGTTGATATCTTTAACTGTAAAAGTTTAATCACAAAGAAAGGCTTAAAACGTTAATATCTTTGTCTCGATTCCCACGAGCCTCTTATTTGTTTTTAGGATAATTCCTTTTCTTCCTTATTCCTCTCTCTTTATTCCTTATTTCTCTGCCCAGTATAGAAATTAGCAATTTGTTCTATACGAACTCCATGTTAAATCTTTTTTTGTGAATCCATGTTAAATATATAAATGGCTAAATTTTGAATATATATGATATTGGTCAGATATCCATATGACGTGGATACAAAAAAAATCATTTGTATACAAAACTATTCACATGAAATCCATGTAGAATCTATAAATAGCTGGATTTGGAAATACTGATTAATGGATACAGAATACAGACATTTACAAAACAAAGGTATTCTGTATTCACATGAACTCCATATAGGGTCAGTCTGCAAGTTTAGTTTGGACTGAAACTGAAGGCAAAATAAAGTTTCTGAAGATAATGGCAGAAAACATCATACATTTAGTTTGTGGAATGATAATGCCGAGTTCTAGGGGCATCATTTATTTTGCTGCAGTACCCACATAATGCTGTGAAAACTCGACGATCATATGCTTCAGGCCAGACAGATGACACACCACTCGACTCCTCTGAAAGGCCTTCTTCAAACTTTAGCTCAAGCACTTCAACCTTCGATAAACCGCTGGTTACAAAGGTCACTGATGGCAAGCTGCACCTTATCAAATGCTTCTTAATACTACGAAATCCATCGCTCGAAAATGCGAATTGATTCTTATTCCCAGACGTCTGAGTAACATTACAAAATATTTCCAGTTCGCTCAAGCTTACCATTTCACTGAGCTCTTGAATGATGTTCGCCTCAGCGCTCTTCCCAATATTGCTGCACAAAAGTATCAACAATGAATTCATCTTGGTTACCCCACTCGGCAACTTGGCGTTCCCGGCGAGTAAATGCATTGACTTTTCCAGCTTGACAATTCTAGGAGGTAGATCTTTCACCTTTGTGGATCTCACGTCCAGTGTATCCAGGCATCTTAGCTGTCCAATCTGTTCTGGGAGCTCGCTAACATATGTCCCCTTGAGGTTCAAGTACCTCAAAAGCAGCAATTTGTAGAGACCATCAAGGCACAATGGACCTTGACAGCCTTCGAGGTCAAGAACCTGCAGTACACTGAGGTCATTTAGACAAGGCGTGCGACCAGTGTGAGAAAATACGACAAAAGAGCGAGCACGAGATACTTTTGTGCCGTCGATTTGTGCAGCAGCCTGATCCGGCTTACCACTATTCAGCAAAGATAGCCGTTGTACAGTGCCATTGACAGGTGGACATCTTGCTGTTGAGCGTGTACCAGAGCACCAAAGTTGTCTTCCATGGACTTGCAAATGATGAAATCGTAACAAGATACCTATTTGATGACAAGAGGGAAATGAGTCAGAGCGTATACATGTATCATTTATCTCAACCAAGAGGGAGCGGGACTGAGTTTTATCGAAGATATGTGTAGCAAGTGGCACACAATATGGCACAGAAAGACAGTGTACTGAAGACAATTTTTCAGTATAAATGATGGTCGAGGATATGTGTAGCAAGTGACACACAATATGGCACAGAAAGACAGTATATTGAAGACAAATTTTCAGTATAAATGATGGTCGACAGAATAACAGGCTTGTTGAGCAAAATAAAATTTTCAGCAAAAATGGTGGAACTAACTGTTTTGGTTAAAACTCTTGTCAGTAACAATTGAAATGGATTGATGGAATTAGCAAATAGAGTACCTCTTATATTGCAGATGCTGCCTCAGCCTCCCAATTGATTGAGCCACATCGCCCGCATCACCTCCTCCTCTGCTGTACTCGCTGTCCACTTGGGATAGCATATTGCCGAGCACCTTGGCGACGTCCTAGCTCCGCCCGACTGAAACCGACGCGCGGCACTTGAACCCCGTGTTGAGCAACCTATACACCTCCCTAGCAAGCGTCGTCTTCCCGGAGCCGGCCATCCCGACGATGAACACGACCTTGAGACCGTCCGAGCCTGCTCTGGTCACCATCCCCGCCACCTCGTCCCACGGCCCGTCCGAGCCCGCTCTGGTCACCATCCCCGCCACCTCGTCCCGCGGCCCGTCCATGCCGCAGGCCGGCACTGTCGGCGTAGAGCGCGAAGAGCCGGGGGTCGACGGCGGGCGCGTGATGAGACAACATCTGCGGGTCGAGACTGTAGCGCTTCCGCAGCTTGCTCACCTCGACGACGCACGCTCGGAGCACCTTCAGCTCGGTGGCGAAGATGTGGCGGTCGGGGATGGTGGTGAGCCGGCGGATCCAGCGGGAGAACCGGTGGGAGGTGCCGGCGTCGGCGTTGTTGGTGCCGGCGTCGGCGCGGTGGGCGAAGAGGTCGACCCATTCCTCGATGTCGTAGGCGAGGTCGCGGACCTGGGCGATCCAGCTGGTGGCCTGGACGTCGGGCTCCTCGAGGGCTTCGCACCGGAGGACGACGGCGTGCATGGTGCTCAGCTTGGCCTAGAAGAAGGTGACGTCCCCGCGGGCACCGGAGAGCGGCTCGTACTCCTGCTGCAGCAGCTCGCCCAGCTTGCCTGGCAGCGCCTCCACCATGCCCGACAGCGCGCCCACCGCGTTCTCCATCTCGCCGTCCGGTTGAGAACAACCTTCTCTAGCTCTCTGGATCTGGATTTGTGGGTGTCGCCGGCGACCCCCACCTCACCGCCAACCTCCATACCCGCCTCACCGCCAACCTCCGTATCCGTCTCCCCAGCCCCTCCCGCGCACGAATCTAGCCCCTGCAAGCTCTAATCACCGTCGCCGCCGTTCTGCATCGAGCCGCCGCGACAGCGCCGCTCGAGCCGCCGTGTGCTCACGTTGACCTGGTCCTTGGACATATGGACATATGTATCACGGGTTGAATATATCAAACTATAGGGTCTTTTTTGCAAAATCAAAACGTTTTCTCTGGATGCCACTAAAACAAAGACTGCGGGTTGATTTCCTGTAAACTTAGGGGCCTTTTTGCAAAACAACCATGACGGACGACCAGAAGCAATAACTGGTTTATATATATATATATATATATATATATATATAGGTAGAGAGGTAAAGAGGTAAAGATCTTAC
>NC_057800.1:470556032-470684003 GCF_018294505.1 Triticum aestivum
GATCTTACCTATATATATATATATATATATACTAATAAAGCGGCTATTGCTTCTGGTCGTCCGTCATTAAAATTACCCTCCAAGTTAATAAAAATTACCCACCAATGCCACCCATAAGTGAAAAAACGATTCAAATATTCGGACCAAATATCGCCGCCCCGTTCATTGTTTTATAGGGGTGCGACGAGTATATGTAACAAGATGAGGCGCACCAGGGTGGTTGGCCGATCGCTCCTCTATCGACCAGACCAGGGTTCGATCCCCCGTTTTGCAATTTTTATCTTTCTTTTCTCACGCATGTGTGGGACTTCACTTCCCTGTTTTTTATTCATTTTACTTTGTTTTCTCCCCGTTTTGCAATTTTTATCTTTCTTTTCTCACGCATGTGTGGGACTTCACTTCCCTGTTTTTTATTCATTTTACTTTTTTTTCTCATTCTGTTATCTTTCTTCTTTTCTCTTTAAATTAATTTGGGATTTGAATATTTTAAAAGTTGCGCTTTTTCAAAAAAAAAAATCTTTGAGAAATCATAAAATATATGTGAATTCAAAAATGTTTAGAAAATCATAAAAATTTTGCAGATTAAAAAAATATTGGTGGTTTTGCAAAACTGTTCGCAAAATTATAAATAAATCATGATTTAGAAAAAATGGTCGGCAAATAAAATCATGTTCATGATTTTAAAAAAATGACCGTGTATTCAAAACATATTCGAGAATCTGAAAAAAATGTTCATGACATTTTAGAAAATGTTCACAAAAATAAAAATAAATATTTGTTCCATAATTTTAAAAAAAATCATCGGTTCTAAAAATGTTTGTTGGGTCAAAAATTGTTAATGAATTCGAAACCGGTTCATACATTTAAATTCTTTTGTAAAGAAAAGTAATCTTTATCATTTTTTGAGAAAATCAAAAATTTCAAAAAAAAATTGTTTGTCTATTCGAAAAATTGTTCACTGATTCAAAAGTATTTTATGTCTAGGATTTGATTAGTTTTTCGAAAGTCTTTATATGTCTTGGCGTTGGGAGTATTTCGTGGTCAATGAGATTTGTTTTTAAAGTTTTAAACGTTCCCTTGCGCAACAAAATGACACGTGTGGCATGCACCGGCGAACTCATAGCCTTGGGATTTACCGCGTCGAATGCATTGTGATCACGTGGACATCGCGGCCATCATCGGCTAGGGTAAAAAAATGGCAACATGATGAGCCACTATGTTAAAATAGAGTACGCTCATATATCAGGATATTGAGTCATACTTATTTGGTTAGCCATAATTTTTTGTCTCCCGTTGCAACGCACGGGCATATTTGCTAGTAAAGATAAAGAAGGTAAAGATATATATATATATATATATATATATATATATATATATATATATATATATATATGAGAAGGGGGTGCCTAGAACAGACAACATCAATTGTTAGCCGTGTGTGGCGCCTCCCTCCACAGTTTACACCCCCGGTCATAGTTTTGCGATGCTTAGGCAAAGCCCTGCGAGGATCACTACACTATCACCATCACCATGCCATCGTGCTGAAGAAACTCATCTACTTCCTCGACATCTTGCTGGATCAAGAGGACAAGGGACGTCACCGAGCTGAACGTGTGCACAACTCGGAGGTGCCGTATATTCGGTGCTTGATCGGTCGGAGCTAAAATAAGTTCAACTACATCAACTGCGTTGTCAAATGCTTCCGCTTTCGGTCTATGAGGGTACGTAGACATACTCTCCCCCTCGTTGCTATGCATCTCCATGGATAGATATTTGTGTGAGCGTAGAATTTTTTTGTTTTCCATGCAACGTTTCCTAATAGTGGCATCATGAGCCAGGTCTATGCGTAGATGATATGCACGAGTAGAACACAAAAAGTTATGGGTGGTTATAGTCGTAATGCTTTCCACCAATGTCTTATTTTGATTCGCGGTATTGTGGGATGAAGCGGCCCGGACCAACCATACATGTCCACGTACATGAGACCGGTTCCACCCACTGACATGCAACTAGTTTTGCATAAAGGTGGTTGGTGGGTTCTATTTCTCCTACTTTAATTGGATCGAATTTGACCATGGTCGGTCCTTGAAGAAGGTCGAAACAACAAACTTGATGAAATATCGTTGTGGTTTTTGTCGGTGTTCTGGTAATGGGAGTACCCGGACTTGTCTGCCTGCTCCCACGGCGTGGCTCCATCGACGGCCTGGTACGGCCCACCTTCAGCACTAACAACTCAAGACCTTCGCGAGGGACCAAGCCTCGTGAGGGGGACGACGCCAAGACCTCCAGAAGGAGCGACCTCCTCAGGCTGGCTCCTGAGGAGCAGAGATTCCTATACATGCCTCCACCTCGCGAGGCTCGGATGATGCAATCCATGACGACCAAGGCCAGGCTGGCGCCAACGGGCGCAATACAACAGTTTCCTCTTTGGTGCTAAGGAGGCAAGCGCAGGCGCGGAGTCCCGAGGAATTAGTCAAAGGTTTCCATTTCCATGCAACAAGACCAAGACCGCCAGGACGGCAGGACGGAGGTCATTGATATGTCTCCAACGTATCTATAATTTTTTATTGTTTCATGTTATTATATTATCAATCTCGGATGTTTTATAATCATTTTATATCATTTTTTGGTACTAACCTATTGACATAGTGCCAAGTGCCAGTTCCTATTTTTTCGTATTTTTTACATCGCATAAAATCAATATCAGACGGAGTTCAAATGCCGCGAAACTTTACGGAGAATTTTTATGGGCCAAAAGGAACACAACGGGCCCCACCTGCGCCCGGGGGGTGCCCCGAGGGAGGCACAACCCATCAGGGCACGTCAGGAGGCCCAGGCGCGCCCTGGTGGGTTGTGCCCACCTCGGGTCCCCCCGGACCGCCTCTTTGCTCTATAAATACCCCAAAAATCCTAGTACCTTAGGGGATCGATGAAATATTCATCCAGCCGCCATAGAGTCCAAAACCACCAGATCCAATCTAGGCACCATTTCAGATGGGGTTCACCACCTCCATTGGTGCCTCTCCGATGATGCGTGAGTAGTTCTTTGTAGACCTTCGGGTTCGTAGTTAGTAGCTAGATGGCTTCATCTCTCTCTCTTGATTCTCAATACAATGGTCTCTTGGAGATCCATATGATGTAACTCTTTTGCGGTGTGTTTGTTGGGATCCGATGAACTTTGAGTTTATGATCAGATCTATCTTTTTATATCCATGAAAGTTATTTGAGTTTCTTTGATCTCTTATATGCATGATTGCTTATAGCCTCGTATATCTTCTCCGATATTTGGGTTTTGTTTGGCCAACTTGATCTATTTATCTTGCAATGGGAAGAGGTGCTTTGTAGTGAGTTCGATCTTACGGTGCTTGATCCCAGTGACAGAAAGGAAAACGACACGTATGTATCGTTGCTACTGTGGCACCCCGATCCGCATGGAGCAGGGGGCCTTCGTACGTCAGCCTAGGATAACACCTAACGCACAACAGGTCCATAATACAGCATTCTAGGTACAATAATATTCATCAAATACATGTGCATAAGCTTACATCATTGATGAATACAATCATCTGGCATAGCCCTATGGCTATTTAAATGGCAGCGGAAGTTTATTAAAAATGGCGGCGGAAGTCTTGATTTGGCAGCATAACAACTTTGGCTGGGCTCCACAACTCACAGGACTAGCAAGGTTATGGCCTAGGACGACGGATCAGGACAACAACTCAGGTACGACCTACAAAACTGGCATGACACGCTAGGTCAGTACATTGAATGTACTTGCAAGACAACCAAATACATAGCATCCAACCAAGCAGAAGACAAGGCAAGACCCGAGCGCATGCAACAACCTATCTCATATCAATTACTAAACATGACATGATAAAAATCAACTAAGCATGAACACAAATCATAGCATCTGCTAACATGGCAATAACATGGCATATCAGATCGTGCTTCTAACATGGCAAAGGCAAAACATATCATATCAGCTGAATCATGGCATAAATTAACTTATCAATCAAAGCATGGCATAGCATCATGAAATTATGCTGAAAATAAACTACCAATAATATCCAATTGCGGACATAGCATGTTAACCTTATACAATCATCTTCTGTTCTGCCTTGGTTTTTAAATGCAACATATTACTCATGCAATGCGGCTCAACTTGTACACTGAGTCCCGCGGACTCTCTTACCAACGGGTTGCCTCGCAACCAAACGGCGATCTTTCCGGCGATCACAACCACGACCAACACTTGGTCTCCAACACTCACCGAGACCTCGTCTCGTGATCATATCAAAACATCGTCGTGACTTCTCATGACCATCACCATATTTTTGTTATCACAAATTTATTTACCAACTTAATTATTTCAGGTTTATCCTCCATTTCGACCAAGACCTGATAGTGGGACCTACTACAAACTGTTGCTATCGATAGACTTAATATACACTCCGCAGAGGTAGCACACTGTACCCACACCATGGAATCCATGGCCTCGCACTCTCATTTGGGTGGACCAACGGCATTCCGACGAAACCGACCTACTGCCATGACACTCTCCCGGCCACTCCGACACACTCCCAATTGGGCTAGTCCTGGGTGGCCCCGTGTCTACTAAAGACACTCTGACCACTGTCGTGGCCAAAACGTCCCTCACGAGGACCGGTACCAAAAATTTAACAACGAGCACACAAGGTTATGTCTGCCTACCTGATCAGGGTAAGAATGCCCATAACCTTCCCTAGTGGGAGGCACCGGCGAGAGGCACGACACTAGCTCACATTAAGGCCTTCCCGCAAAGGTAAATGTGGCTACACTGAAAAAGTTCGATTTGGCGGCACTATACCTCGATCCCATCGATAATGGAGGAGGTTTGTTATTATTAAGTCATTTTAATAACTTCTCCATCATCATGAGCATATTTAACATGAATGCAACAATGAGCATGCAGCTTACAAATGCATGGCAAAATATCGAACTTCTCAAGTGCACAACTATAGCATAAAGAACATGACAATACCACGTAATAGCATATCAACGATGCATTACAATTCCCATAACATTTTATAACGATGACATGCACATAAAGTAGAGTAGTGACATGGCATTATCAATAACAACATTTTAATTAGCATGGCAAAAGATATCATGAAAACGCAAGCATGCATGACAGGCACAAAGGAATAACTGCAGATGAAAACGATATCAAACAACTGCAACTACACACACAAAGTGCAAGCAAATTCAACATGCAAGTTCGGGGCTCATGATAAGAGGTTGGCTTGCCCGGGGGTCGACATATACTCTGGAAAGAAGTGAGAAACGATCGCGGAAAGATTTTCCAGAAACAGTTCTCTCTCGGAGGGGGCTGTTTACGGGCAAGGGAAAAATGGTCATTTTCACTGGGATAAAATTTTATGAACATGACATCAACAGAACGGGCTCGATGAAATGAAGACGTGGGCTTTGGAATCACCTGATTCGGAGCTACGGGTAAAAAGATATGACTGTTTAACTACCAGGGACCTATCGCTAAAGAAAATCATTACAAATTGGGCCCTGGCAGAAAAACAGATCGCGTCTTTCTCAGAAATACTCTTTCCAGAGAGGAAACACATTCTGGCCCAAAGAAGAGAAAGAATACGCTTTCGGTGACTGAAAGCGCACTTCCCGAAATACGCTTTCGCGTACAGAAAGCGGCTGCATGGCGGGGCGTCGCCACTTATCCACGCTGGCACTGGGCCAGGCCCGTCGGTCGCCGACAGGTGGGGCCGCGCGAGGAGGGGCCCGCCTGGCCTGGCTTCTTCCTCCTCCCGCTCGACGCGCGCCTGGCCGAGGGGGAACGCCAGCCCCGACGGTGCTCGTCGGCGCGTCCGGCCATGGCAGGCGATGGGCGACCTACCCACGGGTTCAGGAGGAGGAGGAGGCGCACCTTGGGGTAGTCTCCGTTGCTGGCGACGAGCACTGAAGAGGGAGCCACCTGGCCCGCGGCGGAGAGGGGCTTCGGCCTCCGGTGGACACGGGGCCCCGGTGGGGGACACAGACGAGTGAGGGGTCGGGAAGGGCCGCCGGAGAGTGGCGCATCTAGTGGAGGGTTCGGACGGGGCAGGGGACGGCTGGAGGGAGGGGTTTGGCGCGGAGGCCGAGCGATGGGCTCGCCGGAAATCCGAGCGCTCTGGCGAGGGATTTGGTCGGGCTCGGGCACTGGAGTGTTCTGGCGGGAGGGGGAGGGGTTTTTGAGAGCTGGCTTGCTCGGGGAGGGTCACAGACGGGCTATAAATAGCCAAGGCGGGGAGCACCGAGCCGGTCACCGCCGAGCGAGTCCGGCCACGGATTTGCCGGCCGCAGCAGTCACGGGGGCGCACGAGAAGGCGACGAGGAGGGTGAGGACGAGCGCCAGAGGCTCACGGAGACGAGCAAGGCTCGAGTATAAGAGGAGGAAGCGGACACCGGCGAGGAAGAGGACGAGCCCACGGGCACACACTGTTCGAGCGTTGGCACGGCTTGCCGGAGAAGAAAACGAAGGGTGCCAGAGGTCCAGAGGGAAGAGGACGTCGAGGGGGAACTGTTGGACATTAATGGCGAGGCCAGAGACGGTCGGAGCAGCGCTGCCGATGAGAACAGTGGCTAGACCACCGTTTTGGCTGGCTGCCCTTATAGTCACCACTGGCATGGCGCGCTCTGGGTTTTTTACCGAGGTAAGTTCATGTCTACCGCGTAGCCCTTCCAGCGTGGAATATTACTGTGGTAAGGAAACGGGTAGAGACAAACTGATCTGAGTAAACCGAGCTCCAGAAGTTTGCTATTCAAACTTGGCCACACACCAGAGGTTAAACTGTTGGGGAACGTTGCAGAAAATTAAAAAAATTTCCTACGGTTTCACCAAGATCCATCTATGAGTTCATCTAAGCAACGAGTCAAGGGAGTGAGTTTGCATCTACATACCACTTGTAGATCGAGTGCGGAAGCGTTCAAGGGGTTGGTGATGATGGAGTCGTACTCGACGTGATTCGGATCACCGATGACCAAGCGCTGAACGGACAGCACCTCCGTGTTCAACACACGTACGGTACGGGCGACGTCTCCTCCGTCTTGATCCAGCAAGGAGGAAGGAGAGGTTGAGGAAGACAGCTCCAACGGCAGCACGACGGCGTGGTGTTGTTGGTGCAGCAGTACTCTGACAGAGCTTCGCCAAGCACGTACGGAGGAGGAGAGGTGTTGGGGAGGGGAGGGGCTGCGCCTTGGCTTGTCTTCAGCAGCCCTCCCCTCACCCCTCTATATATAGGAGGAGAGGGGCAAGGGGGCCGGCCCTCTAGGGGAAACCCTAGAGGGGGGCGGCGGCCAAAGGGAGAGGGAAAAAAGGGTGGCTTGCCCCCCAAGCTAGGGGGGCGCCCCCTTTAGGGTTTCCCCTCCCCTTGCCCTAGCTGCATGGGCCTAGGTGGGGAGGCGCGCCCAGCCCACTAGGGGCTGGCTCCCTCTCCCACACAGCCCATGTGGCCCCCCCGGGAGGGGTGGCCCCACCCGGTGGACCCCCAGAACCCTTCCGGTGGCCCCGGTACAATACCGGTATGCCACCGAAACTTTCCGGTGTCCGTTTAACCACTTTCCTTATATAAATCTTTACCTCTGGACCATTCCGGAACTCCTCGTGACATCCGGGATCTCATCTGGGACTCCGAACAACATTCGGTAATCACATACTTGTCTTCCTGATAACCCTTGCGTCACCGAACCTTAAGTGTGTAGACCCTACGGGTTCGGGAGACATGCAGACATGACCGAGATGACCTCAGGTCAATAACCAACAGCGGGATCTGGATACCCATGTTGGCTCCCACATGCTCCTCGATGTTGTCATCGGATGAACCACGATGTCGAGGATTCGATCAAACCCCGTATGCAATTCCCTTTGTCAATCGGTACATTACATGCCCGAGACTCGATCGTCGGTATCCCAATACCTCGTTCAGTCTCGTTACCGGCAAGTCACTTTACTCGTACCGCAATGCATGATCCCGTGATCAAACACTTGATCACCTTGAGCTCATTATGATGATGCATTACCGAGTGGGCCCAGAGATACCTCTCCGTCATACGGAGTGACAAATCCCAGTCTCGATCCGTGTCAACCCAATAGACACTTTCGGAGATACCTGTAATGCACCTTTATAGTAACCCAGTTACGTTGTGACGTTTGGTACACCCAAAGCACTCTTACGGTATCCGGGAGTTACACGATCTCATGGTCTAAGGAAGAGATACTTGACATTGGAAAAGCTCTAGCAAACGAACTAACCGACCTTTGTGCTATGCTTAGGATTGGGTCTTGTCCATCACATCATTCTCCTAATGATGTGATCCCGTTATCAACGACATCCAATGTCCATAGCCAGGAAACCATGACTATCTGTTGATCACAACGAGCTACTCAACTAGAGGCTCACTAGGGACATATTGTGGTCTATGTATTCACACGTGTATTACGATTTCCAGATAATATAGTTATAGCATGAATAAAAGACTATTATCATGAACAAAGAAATATAATAATAACACTTTTATTATTGCCTCTAGGGCATATTTCCAACAGTCTCCCACTTGCACTAGAGTCAATAATCTAGTTACATTGTGATGAATCGAACACCCATAGAGTTCTGGTGTTGATCATGTTTCGCTCGCGAGAGAGGTTTAGTCAACGGATCTGCGACATTCAGATCCGTATGTACTTTGCAAATTTCTATGTCTCCATCTTGAACATTCTCACGGATGGAGTTGAAACGATGCTTGATGTGCCTGGTCTTCTTGTGAAATCTGGGCTCCTTCGCAAGGGCAATAGCTCCAGTATTGTCACAGAAAAGTTTGATCGGCCCCGACGCATTGGGTATGACTCCTAGGTCGGTGATGAACTCCTTCACCCAAATAGCTTCATGCGCTGCCTCCGAGGCTGCCATGTACTCCGCTTCACATGTAGATCCCGCCACGACGCTCTGCTTGCAGCTGCACCAGCTTACTGCTCCACCATTCAACATATACACGTATCCGGTTTGTGACTTAGAGTCATCCAGATCTGTGTCAAAGCTAGCGTCGACGTAACCCTTTACGACGAGCTCTTCGTCACCTCCATAAACGAGAAACATGTCCTTTGTCCTTTTCAGGTACTTCAGGATATTCTTGACCGCTGTCCAGTGTTCCTTGCCGGGATTACTTGGTACCTTCCTACCAAACTTACGGCAAGGTTTACATCAGGTCTGGTACACAGCATGGCATACATAATAGATCCTATGGCTGAAGCATAGGGGATGACACTCATCTCTTCTATATCTTTTGCCGTGGTCGGGCATTGAGCCGAGCTCAATCTCACACCTTGCAATACAGGCAAGAACCCCTTCTTGGACTGATCCATTTTGAACTTCTTCAAAATTTTATCAAGGTATGTGCTTTGTGAAAGACCTATGAGGCGTCTCGATCTATTTCTATAGATCTTGATGCCTAATATGTAAGCAGCTTCTCCAAGGTCCTTCATTGAAAAACACTTATTCAAGTAGGCCTTAATGCTGTCCAAAAGTTCCATATCATTTCCCATCAAGAGTATGTCATCTACATATAATATGAGAAATGCTACAGAGCTCCCACTCACTTTCTTGTAAACGCAGGCTTCTCCATAAGTCTGCATAAACCCAAACGCTTTGATCATCTCATCAAAGCGAATATTCCAACTCCGAGATGCTTGCACCAGCCCATAAATGGATCGCTGGAGCTTGCATACTTTGTTAGCGTTCTTAGGATCGACGAAACCTTCTGGCTGCATCATATACAGTTCTTCCTTAAGATAACCGTTAAGGAATGCCGTTTTGACGTCCATCTGCCATATCTCATAATCATAGTATGCGGCAATTGCTAACATGATTCAGACGGACTTAAGCTTCGCTACGAGAGAGAAAGTCTCATCGTAGTCAATCCCTTGAACTTGCCGATAACCCTTAGCGACAAGTCGAGCTTTATAGATGGTGACATTACCATTCGCGTCCGTCTTCTTCTTAAAGATCCATTTGTTTTCTATCGCTCGCCGATCATCGGGCAAGTCAGTCAAAGTCCATACTTTGTTTTCATACATGGATTCTATCTCGGATTTCATGGCTTCTAGCCATTTGTTGGAATCTGGGCCCGCCATCGCTTCTTCATAGTTCGAAGGTTCACCGTTGTCTAACAACATGATTTCCAGGACAGGGTTGCCGTACCACTCTGGTGCGGAACGTGTCCTTGTGGACCTACGAAGTTCAGTAGCAACTTGATCCGAAGTACCTTGATCATCATCATTATTTTCCTCTTCAGTTGGTGTAGGCATCACAGGAACATTTTCTTGAGCTGCACTACTTTCCCGTTCAAGAGGTAGTACTTCATCGAGTTCTACTTTCCTCCCACTTACTTCTTTCGAGAGAAACTCTTTTTCCAGAAAGGATCCGTTCTTGGCAACAAAGATCTTGCCCTCGGATCTTAAGTAGAAGGTATACCCAATGGTTTCTTTAGGGTATCCTATGAAGACGCATTTTTCCGACTTGGGTTCGAGCTTTTCAGGTTGAAGTTTCTTGACATAAGCATCGCATCCCCAAACTTTTAGAAACGACAGCTTAGGTTTCTTCCCAAACCACAATTCATACGGTGTCGTCTCAACGGATTTAGACGGTGCCCTATTTAAAGTGAATGTAGCTGTCTCTAGAGCGTATCCCCAAAATGATAGTGGTAAATCGGTAAGAGACATCATAGATCGCACCATATCTAATAGAGTGCGATTACGACGTTCGGACACACCGTTACGCTGAGGTGTTCCAGGCGGCGTTAGTTGTGAAACGATTCCACATTTCCTTAAGTGTGTACCAAATTCGTGACTTAAGTATTCTCCTCCACGATCTGATCGTAGGAATTTTATCTTTCGGTCACGTTGATTCTCTACCTCATTCTGAAATTCCTTGAACTTTTCAAAGGTCTCAGACTTGTGTTTCATTAAGTAGACATACCCATATCTACTCAAGTCATCAGTGAGAGTGAGAACATAACGATATCCTCCGCGAGCCTCAACGCTCATTGGACCGCACACATCGGTATGTATGATTTCCAACAAGTTGGTTGCTCGCTCCATTGTTCCGGAGAACGGGGTCTTGGTCATCTTGCCCATGAGGCATGGTTCGCATGTGTCAAACGATTCATAATCGAGAGACTCCAAAAGTCCATCAGCATGGAGTTTCTTCATGCGCTTGACACCAATGTGACCAAGGCGGCAGTGCCACAAGTATGTGGGACTATCGTTATCAACTTTACATCTTTTGGTATTCACACTATGAATATGTGTAACATTACGCTCGAGATTCATTATGAATAAACCATTGACCATAGGGGCATGACCATAAAACATATCTCTCATATAAATAGAACAACCATTATTCTCAGATTTAAATGAGTAGCCATCTCATATCAAACGAGATCCAGATACAATGTTCATGCTCAAACTTGGCACCAAATAACAATTATTAAGGTTCAAAACTAATCCCGTAGGTAAATGTAGAGGTAGCGTGCCGACGGCGATCACATCGACTCTGGAACCATTCCCGACGCGCATCGTCACCTCGTCCTTCGCCAGTCTCCGCTTATTCCGCAGCTCCTGCTGTGAGTTACAAATATGAGCAACGGCACCGGTATCAAATACCCAGGAGTTACTATGAGTACTGGTAAGGTACACATCAATTACATGTATATCGAATATACCTTTAGTGTTGCCGGCCTTCTTATCCGCTAAGTATTTGGGGCAGTTCCGCTTCCAGTGACCCTTCCCCTTGCAATAAAAGCACTCAGTCTCAGGCTTGGGTCCATTCTTTGACTTCTTCCCGGCAACTGGCTTACCGGGCGCGGCAACCTCCTTGCCGTCCTTCTTGAAGTTCTTCTTACCCTTGCCCTTCTTGAACTTAGTGGTCTTATTGACCATCAACACTTGATGTTCTTTCTTGATTTCAACCTCTGCTGACTTCAGCATAGAAAATACTTTAGGAATGGTCTTTACCATCCCCTGCATATTGTAGTTCATCACAAAGCTCTTGTAGCTTGGTGGGAGCGACTGAAGGATTCTGTCAATGACTGCCTCATCAGGGAGGTTAATATTCAGCTGGGTCATACGGTTGTGCAACCCAGACATCTTGAGTATGTGCTCACTGACAGAACTATTTTCCTCCATCTTACAACTATAGAACTTGTCGGAGATGTCATATCTCTCGACCCGGGCGTGAGCTTGGAAAACTAGTTTCAGCTCTTCGAACATCTCATATGCTCCGTGATGCTCAAGACGCTTTTGGAGCCTCGGTTCTAAGCTGTAAAGCATGCCGCACTGAACGAGGGAGTAATCATCAGCACAAGACTGCCAAGCATTCATAATGTCTTGGTTCTCTGGGACGGGAGCGTCACCTAGCGGTCCTTATAGGACATATTGTTTCCTGGCAGCTATGAGGATGATCCTCAGGTTCCGGACCCAGTCCGTATAGTTGCTGCCATCATCTTTCAGCTTGGTTTTCTCTAGGAACGCGTTGAAGTTCAAGTTGACATGAGCGTTGGCCATTTGATCTACAAGACATATTTGCAAAAGGTTTTAGACTAAGTTCATGATAATTAAGTTCATCTAATCAAATTATTGAATGAACTCCCACTCAGATTTGACATCCCTCTAGTCATCTAAGTGTTACACGATCCTAGTCGACTAGGCCGTGTCCGATCATCACGTGAGACGGACTAGTCATCGTCGGTGAACATTCTCATGTTGATCGTATCTTCCATACGACTCGTGTTCGACCTTTCGGTCTCCGTGTTCCGAGGCCATGTATGTACATGCTAGGCTCGTCAAGTTAACCCTAAGTGTTTTGCATGTGTAAAACTGTCTTACACCCGTTGTATGTGAACGTAAGGATCTATCACACCCGATCATCACGTGGTGCTTCGAAACGACGAACTTTAGCAACGGTGCACAGTTAGGGGAGAACACTTCTTGAAATTATTGTAAGGGATCATCTTATTTACTACCGTCGTTCTAAGTAAACAAGATGCATAAAACATAATAAGCATCACATGCAATTATATAAAGTAGTGACATGATATGGCCAATATCATATAGCTCCTTTGATCTTCATCTTCGGGGCTCCATGATCATCTTGTCACCGGCATGACACCATGATCTCCATCATCGTGTCTTCATGAAGTTGTCACACCAACGACTACTTCTACTTCTATGACTAACGCGTTTAGCAATAAAGTAAAGTAGTTTACATGGCGTTCTTCAATGACACGCAGGTCATACAAAAAATAAAGACAACTCCTATGGCTCCTGCCGGTTGTCATACTCATCGACATGCAAGTCGTGATTCCTATTACAAGAACATGATCTCATACATCACAATATATCATTCATCATTCATCACAACTGCTGGCCATATCACATCACATGACAATTGCTGCAAAAACAAGTTAGACGTCCTCTAATTGTTGTTGCATCTTTTACGTGGCTGCAATTGGGTTCTAGCAAGAACGTTTTCTTACCTACGAATAACCACAACGTGATCTTGTCAACTTCTATTTACCCTTCATAAGGACCCTTTTCATCGAATCCACTTCAACTAAAGTGGGAGAGACAGACACCCGCCAGCCACCTTATGCAACTAGTGCATGTTAGTCGGTGGAACCGGTCTCGCGTAAGCGTACGTGTAAGGTTGGTCCGGGCCGCTTCATCCCACAATACCGCTGAAGCAAGATAAGACTAGTAGCGGCAAGCAAGTTGACAAGATCTACGCCCATAACAAAATTGTGTTCTACTCGTGCAAAGAGAACTACGCATAGACCTAGCTCTGATACCACTGTTGGGGAACGTTGTAGAAAATTAAAAAAATTTCCTACGATTTCACCAAGATCCATCTATGAGTTCATCTAAGCAACGAGTCAAGGGAGTGAGTTTGCATCTACATACCACTTGTAGATCGAGTGCGGAAGCGTTCAAGGGGTTGGTGATGATGGAGTCGTACTCGACGTGATTCGGATCACCGATGACCAAGCGCTGAACGGACAGCACCTCCGCGTTCAACACACGTACGGTACGGGCGACGTCTCCTCCGTCTTGATCCAGCAAGGAGGAAGGAGAGGTTGAGGAAGACAGCTCCAATGGCAGCACGACGACGTGGTGTTGTTGGTGCAACAGTACTCCGACAGAGCTTCGCCAAGCACGTACGGAGGAGGAGAGGTGTTGGGGAGGGGAGGGGCTGCGCCTTGGCTTGTCTTCAACAACCCTCCCCTCACCCCTCTATATATAGGAGGAGAGGGGCAAGGGGGCCGGCCCTCTAGGGGAAACCCTAGAGGGGGGCGGCGGCCAAAGGGAGAGGGAAAAAAGGGTGGCTTGCCCCCCAAGCTAGGGGGCGCCCCCTTTAGGGTTTCCCCTCCCCTTGCCCTAGCCGCATGGGCCTAGGTGGGGAGGCGCGCCCAGCCCACTAGGGGCTGGCTCCCTCTCCCACACAGCCCATGTGGCCCCCCCGGGAGGGGTGGCCCCACCCGGTGGACCCCCGGAACCCTTCCGCTGGCCCCGGTACAATACCGGTATGCCACCGAAACTTTCCGGTGTCCGTTTAACCACTTTCCTTATATAAATCTTTACCTCCGGACCATTCCGAAACTCCTCGTGACGTCCGGGATCTCATCCGGGACTCCGAACAACATTCGGTAATCACATACTTGTCTTCCTGATAATCCTTGCGTCACCGAACCTTAAGTGTGTAGACCCTACGGGTTCGGGAGACATGCAAACATGACCAAGACGACCTCAGGTCAATAACCAACAGCGGGATCTGGATACCCATGTTGGCTCCCACATGCTCCTCGATGTTGTCATCGGATGAACCACGATGTCGAGGATTCGATCAAACCCCGTATGCAATTCCCTTTGTCAATCGGTACGTTACATGCCCGAGACTCGATCGTCGGTATCCCAATACCTCGTTTAGTCTCGTTACCGGCAAGTCACTTTACTCGTACCGCAATGCATGATCCCGTGATCAAACACTTGATCACCTTGAGCTCATTATGATGATGCATTACCGAGTGGGCCCAGAGATACCTCTCCGTCATACGGAGTGACAAATCCCAGTCTCGATCCGTGTCAACCCAACAGACACTTTCGGAGATACCTGTAATGCACCTTTATAGTCACCCAGTTACGTTGTGACGTTTGGTACACCCAAAGCACTCTTACGGTATCCGGGAGTTACACGATCTCATGGTCTAAGGAAGAGATACTTGACATTGGAAAAGCTCTAGCAAACGAACTAACCGACCTTTGTGCTATGCTTAGGATTGGGTCTTGTCCATCACATCATTCTCCTAATGATGTGATCCCGTTATCAACGACATCCAATGTCCATAGCCAGGAAACCATGACTATCTGTTGATCACAACGAGCTAGTCAACTAGAGGCTCACTAGGGACATATTGTGGTCTATGTATTCACACGTGTATTACGATTTCCGGATAATACAATTATAGCATGAATAAAAGACTATTATCATGAACAAAGAAATATAATAATAACACTTTTATTATTGCCTCTAGGGCATATTTCCAACATAAACCAGAGAGGGTAAAAGGTAAAAATGTTGTCTGGGAGGCTTAGGGTAGAAAGGACTATGGTCCTGGGAGTTTTGAGGTAAAAATGGACAACTATTTACCATAGTTGTTGTACAACCACCAAATCTGACCCAAAAACTGAATCATGATGAAGCACTCACTAGGAGTGATGGATAAGGCTAAAACTTGGCAAATCTTGATGATTTGGACATACAGTGGTGCTGTAAAAAGTTCATACCAAATGGACTCACCAAAATGGTACTTCCTTCACAGCTATCATTTCTGTCCAAAAAAACTTCAGAAAAATCCTCAGGGCAATTGGCTAGATGAAATGAGCCCAAATCTTGTGGAGATATGTTATATGGATATGATAAGCCCTGGGAATATGTTCAGCCATAATGGAGCAAGTTAAATGCACTTGCTTCACAAACTGAAAAATTGGACAGAAACCAAGCATTGCTCTTGTGCTCACATAGTTCAATGAAATGAACTGAAATTGAGTGGAGGCTAATGATTTGAGACACTTGAGAGGATGGAAAAGTTTCATCCCATTTGGAAACTCTATGAAGGTACTTCCTTCACAAAGTTACATTCTGGTCAGAAACTTTGAAAAATTGCACAGGGAGCTAGGATGATGGGATTGAGCTCATATTTGGAATTCATAGGTTATTAAACAATGTTAATAACCCTGCCAAATTATAGATCAATTTGAGTTAGGAATAAAGCACTTCCTTTGCAAAATTTCAGAGAAGGCAGAAACTTGCATTGGATCATGTGCCAAATTTTTGAACTGAGGAACATGAGATTAGGATGGAAATAGTGATTATATAGCAAGGAAAAGCTCCACAATTTATGTGGGGATTTTATCTACTATAAAAATAGTAGTTCCTTTGGAAATTGGCAGAAATGCAATATTGGCATTAAATAGGAAAGGGCAATTTTTCCTTATTTAATTATAGCCAATATAATTGCCAGAGCTTGGATTAGGCATATGTATCCACTCCACCAATTCTCATGAATTTAGGATATGGCTAGCTACGCCTTTGGATTTTATTCCTAAGAAAGGCAAGAAAAGGAATAAATCATAATTCAAAAATATTGCATGGGACTTGGCAATATTTTTGCATATCCAAGGTTCAGAAAGATAGGGTGATCTCTAGGAACAATTGGGAGGATCAACAGATCAAGGAAAATGATGGCTCCTTTGTAAGCACAAAGGGCATATCCAAATTCCAAAAATTTGGAATTAGGGTTTGAAAGGATTTGAGCTGATGCAAATGAGGGCTTGCCCACTGAAAAAGACATAAACAAAGTTTTGAAAGGTTGGAAATGACAAAATTTCTCAGAGTCATCCAGCAAACTCAGGAGAAAATTTTGAAGATGAGTGTCAGGAAGGAATAACAACACAAAAATTGATAACCCAATTTTGGGGCTGTTACAACTCTTCCCCCCTTAAAAGAATCTCATCCTCAAGATTGCTAGGGTTACATCACAAATGAAGGAATAACCATTCCGGGGAAAAACCTCTGGGTTAATTTTTTTAACCCTTTGGTCAAATTCAAACGAGTTGGGGCACCGATAATTGGTACCCCTAGGAAGGGATATGGCAAACCTGGATATATCCACCGCTAGGGGCACTAGAGATCAAACTCACAAAAAATACTGGATGCACCCAATGAACAGTGGTTTCTCCTGCAGACACGTGGGTCCAGGGCCCACTGGCAGCCTCCTTCTTCTACCTCCAGCTTGCTGCTTCTTCTTCATCGCTGCTCCGTGTGCGGCGTAGCGCAGTGCGCATCTAGCGCCTAGGGTGATGAGGACCCTAGTGCCGTAGTGCGTGGCGTGCACGGCGCCGGTGCAGCGAGCACTCACATCGCGGGCCAGCACCTTGTCGGCAATGCTCGCGGATTCGCCTCCTGGACACCATGATCGAGCGACGAGCGGTTCTCCTGGACCTCGCTCACCGTACACCGGGGTTGGGCTATAAAAACGGCAGCGTGGCTCTCCCCCCATACACCAACACAATGCCGCTCTACTACCTCTTTGGCTTGGACGAGATCGAGCTGAGCTCCTTCGGCGAAGAAATGTTCTTGGCGGCGCTGCGGTTGTTTCTTGTGGCGATGCTGGGAACTCTCATCGGCTCGTCGATCCTCCTGTTGATACTCATCAGGAATGATCGGGCTCGGGAGAACGCGCGGCTGGGTGCGGGTGCTCGAGATGCGGAAGAAGATGGTGCACTGCGTGGTCCTCCGCCACGCTTGATCCTCCGCCGCTTTGCGCTGGCGGAGTAATCGCGGGCGGCGGTGAAGCGGGGTGGCGACTTGCCTGCGCCACGCAAGGCACAGAAGATGGTGGGGGTGGGGTCCAGGTGCAGGAGAGGTGGCTGCGCCAGCTCCGGATGCCCACTGGGGTACGGGAAAAATTTCGCGGATTGCTCCACGAAAATTAGGTGTCGAGGTAGAATCAGAGTTGAAATCTGTATCAGGGTAGATGTATGGGATCGAGGGAAATAAAGTTGGCAGTGTTTCTCCGGAAATGAAATCGGAAAAAAGAATTTGAGACGAGGAATTTCCAGGCGGAAATGCCTCTGCGGGGTTCTGGATTTGAAACTCCGACACATGGGGTATGCACGGATAGAGAGGGATAAGTGACTTTGCATTCCCCCGAGTACTGCCCGAAGGTACTCGTGGGTGAACCGAGTATGCGTGTAATATGCAGTAATCTAAACTAACAAACAGACAGAGCCAATTGTCGGTGTCAAAACCGGCGGATCTCGGGTAGGGGGTCCCGAACTATGCGTCCAAGGCGGATGGTAACAGGAGGCAGGGGACACGATGTTTTACCCAGGTTCGGGCCCTCTTGATGGAGGTAAAACCTTATGTCCTGCTTGATTATTCTTGATAATATGAGTAGTACAAGAGTTGATCTACCACGAGATCGGAGAGGCTAAACCCTAGAAGCTAGCCTATGGTATGATTGTATGTTGTCCTACAGACTAAAACCCTCCGGTTTATATAGACACCGGAGGGGGCTAGGGTTACACAAGGTCGGTTACAAAGGAGGAGATATACATATCCGTATTGCCTAGCTTGCCTTCCACGCCAAGTAGAGTCCCATCCGGACACGGGACGAAGTCTTCAATCTTGTATCTCCATAGTCCAACAGTCCGGCCAAAGGATATAATCCGGCTGTCCGGATACCCCCTAATCCAGGACTCCCTCAGTAGCCCCCGAACCAGGCTTCAATGACGATGAGTCCAGCGTGCAGTGTTGTCTTCGGCATTGCAAGGCGGGTTCTTCTCCAAATTTCGAACGTTTGCTAAGCAGTGTCCAGTCCCATAAATGTTGAACCTTTTGGCTTCTGCGCCCAATAAGGGCTATCTTCCACGTGTCGAATGAATGCGAGGCGCCAGGGCATTTTTACATTCGCCCCTAGCCAGATAAATAAATTGTCTATTAAATGGATGGGGATTCTTAGATCAAATCCATACCATCCTCCCCCAGCGAGAATCCATCGGAGCGTGCTTCGGAAAGATCCACTCCAGCATGGCCGACCTCCGCAGCTCCTCCTCCCGCCCCCGTAGCCCTAAGCCCGGTGATTGAGAGAGGTGTTCAGTCCCGCATAGTCGATTAGTCGAACTACAGACTAAGGGATTTCTCCCTCCGGCGTATATGGTGCCCGTCCGAGCCGGGCTCGCCACCTACAATGGCGGGGAGCAAGCGGAGAGCTTCCCCAACTCCTCTACGGGGGAGCGGGTATGCCTTGTCCCTTACTTATTGAGGGGACTCAGATTTCCGATTCATCCGTTCCTCCGCGGGCTCCTGGAGTTTTACGGCCTCCAACTGCATAATTTCACCCCTACTTCCATTTTACACATCGCCGGCTATGTTGCCCTCTGCGAGTTATTCCTGGGCTGCGAGGCTCATTTCGAGCTGTGAAAAAGGTTATTTTGCCTCGTCCCTCGCACACAGAAGGGGTCACTTTATCAAGTGGGCGGAGCCGAAATATGGCGCATCGCCGAAACCGGATACCTGTCCGGTACTCCGAAGAAGACGTACGAAGACTGGCCTTTGGAATGGTTTTATATGGAGGACGTCCCCCTTCCGGATCCTGTTCGGCGGGGTCTTCCTGAGTTCAGCAATGCTCCTTTGAAGAAACACCGAAGTTGGCGCCCACGGAGCCCCCAGGAGGAAGACAACGGAGAAGTCCTTTACCTGATGAACCGGATTAAAGCACTGGCTCAATCAGGATTGACAGTAATCGAGGTTATGTCAATATGCATAATGCGGGGAGTGCAACCACTTCAATATCGAGGGCACCCCTTGTGGTGTTTTAACGGGGAAGATGACGCCACCCGTTGTGGGCGCAAGGGTCCGGACAACGCTGCCGCCTTAGCAAAAATTATGTCCGATTGTTTAAGGGAGAGGAAGAGGAGTTCATCCGCATCAAGCCACTGGATGGGTTCTCCATGTACAACCCTCCAAGCTGGGTGAGTTATATCTCCTTACTCCCATTCTTCCCGCATTCTCTGTCGTAGGTACTCACCTTGCCATTTTGCGGCAGGAACTGCGAAGAGCCATAAGGGAGGTCAGCAGCCCATCTCCACAACCAGAGGACCCTAACCGGGCCCTCGGTCCCGGACTCGAAGAAGATCCAGACATATTCGTGGAGCTGATAGACCGGCAGTTCTATCAATTAAGTTGTGATGACGCCATGGTGGCCATTACGGCCGACTATCCCGGACTGCTTCCTGCGTCGCACGTAAAAAACCAAAAATCCCAACTCCAAAAACTAGGATCCCCTTTTAGACACTTCACCTACCATATACATATGGTGTTTTATAGGGAAGGCATTCGGGACGCCACACCGAACCCGCAGCAACTCGCCAACAAGAGGCATCGAGGCCGGGCAGGCCAAAAAGGAAGGCGGCCAGGACGGAAACGCCGGCGCAGAGGTATGACAGAAACCCCGCTTCGTGGGTGCCGTCTTTCTTGAAATGTAATGACGTCCATGTTTCTTTAACAGAAAAAACGCTCGCCGGAATATGTTCGGTGAGGCTGCCGATCACGCTTCCACCAGTCGGGCTCCAGGATCGGACATAGAGGCAGAAGCCGACATGGGGCGGATGCCGGATACTCTCCCTACAGAGGATGCAGATAGGCTATCCGCTACACATTCAGAAGTGGAGAGCGCCATGAATCATAGGCGTTGTCAGGCCGTACTCCGCGACACTTGCTTCTCACCAGAGGCATTTGATGCATTCAATTCTGGAGAGGCGTACCTCCGTGCTGCTCAAGATGGTCTAGCCAGAGCCATGGACCAGTATGTAAAGGATGTACGGGTAAGTAAATCTGACGATTATATGTATCAGTAGCCCCTGAGACTTGAAACAATTAGCAGAACTGATTTAAGGTTCATCTTATTGTGCAGGTTCTTACAGAGAAGAATAGTCGACTATCACAGGAGCTGGAGGAATGCAAGACCCAACTTCGGGCCGCTGTTGCCGCATTGAAGGAATCGAAGAAGTCCCCATCTGGTAACATTTCTTTCAAAGAATGATAGGTACCATATAGCATGCGGCATGGCTGCAGATCTAACAATAGATGTTTGCAGATGAATCCAGAGAGAATCCGGAGGAGCAGCACGTTGTACGATAGCTAAAGGCTGGCGAACGCGTGCTGACTGAGGTCAGGCGGGAGAAAAACAATCTCCAAGACGCCAATACCAAGCTAAGCGTGGAACTGAAAGATGTTCGAGCCCAGCTTGCGGACTCCGAGAAGGAGAATAAGCGGCTTTGACGCGACATATTTAGTAAGTGCTTGAACGAACCCTTAATAAAGGGGACGACGGAGAAGCCGGCTAAAAAAGTTATGTCTACAGGTATGCTGACGGGTCATCCCGCGGAGGAGATGCCCGGGTCTGCAGGTGATCTTCTATCCGAGCTCTCACAACTGCACGAACAAGTTCGGCAGGTGATGCAAGGTATTGCCCAGGCCTTGTGGCCATCCATCTCCCTGCTAGAAGGCATTGGAGAGCTTGTGGAGAAGCTCAAGGGAGCATGGCGGCGCTTCCGATTATGGAAGATATCTGCCTGCCGTCAAGGTGCCAGGGAAGCCTGGGCCATGGTGAAGACGCGGTATACCAAGGCTGACCCAAATCACATGGCCGAGGTCGGACCTGTGGGGCCCGACGGGAAAGAGATCCCTGTTAGCTTAGTCTATGGGCAAGTAGAATTAGCCGCAAAGTATTCTCAACAGGATTGTAGGCTAGACCGCCTGTTGGATGGTATAGAAGAGGAATTTAGTCAGTCTACATGACTATGTAATTAAAGTGACATGTATAATGCCTTCTAGCCGGATTGTAGATCATTTGTCATGGCGGACCTTTTCGCTTCAACCTCGGGACCCGATAGTCCGGAGTGTATCCGAATACCCGCTCAGTTATATAAGAACCAGGGTATGCGTGGAGACCAGGCGTAGGGGTCATTAGTGCTTGAACAGACAAGTGCCCAACTAGTTATGTTATATTACATGGGTAGTAAGAAATATCTTCCATGGAGAATAGTTCCGTTAAGGGTTCCTTTCCCTGGGTACGCATGCCCTAAAGTGCATGTCCGGACTGCGAGAGGAAACGCAGGAAAAAACATCTGGGGGCACATATGGAAAATAAATAAACAAAAATCATCTTTTGTTCGCCGACCGAATATTCCCTTAAGAACGTTAGCTTTCGGCTTCACCCAGTTTGAGGTACACATCCGGCTGACCCAGCGGTAACAATCGCAGAGGTGCTTCCCTTATGCCCTAGCCGAATTAACGGGAACGTAGGGCATAAATACAAGAGCCAGGCAACCCAACTTGGCCAAAACTTAAGTCATATCGATGCATATAGTGGCGAAGAAAAGGTACATGCGGAAGAATAACACATGTGCGGGGCATGAAGCCTAGATAGATAATTAAGCTTCTGTGTAAGAAGCCCCCAGGTATAATGAGCGCGGTTAGCGCATCTGTATGTGCGAGCGAGGCACAAGGTGGCCCTTGAAGGCCTACAGAAAGAGTAAAAGAAAGAAAGAGAAAAAAGACAGATAATGTATATGCAAAAAATGGACAGAGGAAGGAGACGAACATAGAGTCTAGCGCTTGGTGTAGAATCTGCGGAGCCTGGCTGTGTTCCATGGGTTCGGCTCAAGTCGATTATTCGATGCATCCAGTAGACGATACGCTCCACCGGTCAGAACTTGGTCAATAATGAAGGGACCTTCCCATTTGGTCTCGAGCTTGGACTTTTTCTTCTCCGGCAGACGTAGAACTAACTCGCCAATGTTTTAGGTTTTGGCCCGTACTTCTCAGCTTTGGTATCTGTGAGCCTGTTGCTGATAAAATGCGGAACGGGCTTTTGCCACGTCGCACTCCTCCAAGGTGTCCAGACTGTCCTGCCGATCGAGCTCGGCTTCTCTTTCTTCGTACATGCACACTCGAGGTGAGTTATGAATTATGTCGCAGGGCAAAACTGCCTCTGCACCGTACACCATAAAGAAGGGTGTATATCCGGTAGTGCGATTCGGCGTGGTCCGCAACCCCCAGAGTACGGAGTCGAGCTCATCTACCCAGTGCGTGTTAGACTCCTTTAAGGACCGCACTAATCTAGGTTTAATGCCGCTCATGATAAGACCATTTGCTCACTCAACTTGGCCGTTGGTTTGTGGGTGATAGACGGAAGCATAATCGAGCTTGATGCCCATTTTGCTGCACTAGAGTTTTACCTCGTCGGCCGTGAAGTTCGTGCCGTTGTCCGTGATGATGTTGTGGGGGATGCCATAACGGTGTACAACCCCGGATATGAAGTCTATCACCGGTCCGGATTTAGCTGTTTTAACAGGTTTAGCTTCTATCCATTTGGTGAATTTATCTACCATGACCAATAAGTATTTTTTCTTATGGGTTCCCCCTTTAAGGGGTCCAACCATGTCAAGCCCCCATACCGCGAAAGGCCAGGTAATAGGGATTGTTTGGAGGGCGGTGGGTGACATATGGCTTTGGTTTGCAAACAACTGGCAACCGGCGCAGCGTTGGACCAAGTCCTCCGCGTCTGCCCGGGTCGTCGGCTAGTAAAAACCTGTACGGAAGGCCTTGCTTACAAGGGCCCGGGCTACAGCGTGGTGGCCGCCGAGTCCGGCGTGAATTTCTGCCAAAAGCTTTCGCCCTTCCTCTTTGGAGATTCACCTTTGAAGGACTCCGGTAGTGCTTTTCTTATACAGCTCTCCCTCGTGGACCCTGTAGGCTTTAGATCGCCGCACTATGTAGCGTGCCTCATTTTGGTCCTGGGGAAGTTCCTGCCTAGTTAGGTAGGCCAGGAATGGTTCTGTCCACGGGGCGATGACGGCCATTATTACGTGGGCTGAAGGTGTTATTTCGGTGGCAGAGCCTCCGATTATGTCAGAGTGTTCGGTATCGGGCGTTTTGGCCGGGTCCGGACTATTGTTACCGGTGTCCCCTTCCCATACCACCGACGGCTTAAACAACCTCTCCAAAAAGATGTTGGGGGGGGGGGACCACTTCGCGTTTTGCACCGATGCGGGCGAGGATATCCGCCGCCTGATTGTTTTCCTGGGCAACATGGTGAAATTCGAGCCCCTCGAAACGAGCTGACATCTTTATGACGGTGTTTCGATAGGCCGCCATCTTCGGATCCTTGGTATCAAAGTCTCCATTTATTTGGGATATTGCAAGGTTCGAATCCCCACGCACCTCCAGGCGTTGAATGCCCATGGAGACTGCCATCCGAAGACCATACAAGAGGGCTTCATATTCGGCTGCGTTGTTGGAGTCTATATACAGTATCTGCAGTACGTACTAAACGATATCTCCGGTTGGGGATGTCAGGACGACGCCAGCCCCTAGACCGGCCAGCATTTTAGAGCCGTCAAAGTGCATGATCCAATTGGAGTATGCGCCGTACTCTTTAGGGAGTTCGGCTTCCGTCCATTCGGCGACAAAGTCGGCCAGTACTTGCGATTTAATGGCTCGCCGAGGTTTGTATGTTATGTCGAACGGGAGGAGCTCAATGGCCCATTTGGCAATCCGGCCCGTGGCGTCGCGGTTGTTTATGATATCATTAAGTGGTAATTCCGAGGCTGCTGTAATTGAACACTCTTGAAAGTAGTGTCACAGCTTCTGGGATGCCATGAATACCGCATAGGCTATCTTTTGATAATGTGGGTACCGTGATTTGCATGGAGTGAGGACAGTGGATACATAGTATACTGGCTTTTGAAGAGGGAATTTATGTCCGTCAACTTCTCGTTCGACGACGAGCACTACGCTTACAACTTGATGAGATGCCGCAATGTACAACAACATTGGTTCGCCGATGTTTGATGCGACCAGGATTGGGTTGGTTGCCAGTATGGCTTTTATTTCTTCCAATCCGGCTGTGGCAGCGTCCGTCCACTCGAAGTGTTTGGTACACCGAAGGAGGCGATAAAGGGGTAATGCCTTTTCTCCTAAGCGGGAGATAAAGAGGCTTAGAGCCACCACACATCCAGTTAGTTTCTGGATTTGTTTAAGGTCCGTTGGGATAGCCAACTGTGAGAGAGCTCAGATTTTGGCCGGATTAGCTTCAATTCCTCTATTGGAGACAATGAAGCCCAAGAGCTTTTCCGGCTGGTACGTGATACGTCTCCAACGTATCTATAATTTTTGATTGCTCCATGCTATATTATCTACTGTTTTGGACTATATTGGGCTTTATTTTCCACTTTTCTATTATTTTTGGGACTAACCTATTAACCGTAGGCCCAGCCCAGAATTGCTGTTTTTGCCTATTTCAGTGTTTCGAAGAAACGGAATATCAAACGGAGTTCAAACGGAATAAAATCTTCGGGAACGTGATTTTCTCACTGAACGTGATCCAGGAGACTTGGACCCTGCTCCAAGGAACAAAAGAGGCGGTCACGAGGGTGGGGGGCGCGCCCCCCTAGGGCGCGCCCCCTGCCTCGTGGGCCCCTCGTTGCTCCTCCGGCGTACTTCTTCCTCCTATATATACACACATACCCCCAAACGATCAGAACATGAGCCAAAAACCTAATTCCACCGCCGCAACTTTCTGTATCCACGAGATCCCATCTCGAGGCCTGTTCCGGAGCTCCGCCGGAAGAGGGCCGTCATCACGGAGGGCTTCTACATCATCATAGCCTCTCCGATGAAGTGTGAGTAGTTTACCTCAGACCTTTGGGTCCATAGTTAGTAGCTAGATGGCTTCTTCTCTCTCTTTGAGTCTCAATACAAAGTTCTTCCCCTCTCTTGTGGAGATCTATCCGATGTAATCTTCTTTTTGCGGTGTGTTTGTTGAGAACGATGAATTGTGGGTTTATGATCAAGTCTATCTATGAATAATATTTGAATCTTCTCTGAATTCTTTTATGTATGATTGGTTATCTTTGCAAGTCTCTTCGAATTATCCGTTTGGTTTGGCCAACTAGATTGGTAGTTCTTGCCATGGGAGAAGTGCTTAGCTTTGGGTTCGATCTTGCGGTGTCCTTACCCAGTGACTGAAGGGGAAGCAAGGCACGTATTGTATCATTGCCATCGAGGATAACAAGATGGGGTTTATTTTATATTGCATGAATTTATCTCTCTACATCATGTCATCTTGCTTAAGGCGTTACTCTGTTTTTAACTTAATACTCTAGATGCATGCTGGATAGCGGTCGATGAGTGGAGTAATAGTAGTAGATGCAGAATCATTTCGATCTACTTGTCACGGACGTGATGCCTATATACATGATCATGCCTAGATATTCTCATAACTATGCTCAATTTTGTCAATTGCTCAACAGTAACTTGTTCACCCACCATAGAATACTTATGCTCTTGAGAGAAGCCACTAGTGAAACCTATGGCCCCCGGGTCTATTCTCATCATATCAATCTCCATCACTTTAATCTTGCTTTGCTTTTTTACTTTGCTTTTACTTTTTACTTTGCATCTTTATACCAAAAATACCAAAAATATTATATCTATCAGATCTCACTCTCGTAAGTAACCGTGAAGGGCTTGACAACCCCTAATCACGTTCGTTGCGAGTAGCTATCGCTTTGTGCAGGTACTAGGGACTTGAGCGTAGGCTCCTACTGGATTGATACCTTGGTTCTCAAAAACTAAGGGAAATACTTACGCTACTCTGCTGCATCATCCCTTCCTCTTCAAGGAAAACAAACGCAAGCTCAAGACGTAGCAAGAAGGATTTCTGGCGCCATTGCCAGGAGTCTACGCAAAAAGTCAACATACCAAGTACCCATCACAATCCCTATCTCTTGCATTACATTATTTGCCATTTGCCTCTCGTTTTCCTCTCCCTCAATTCACCCTTGCCGTTTTATTCGCCCTCTCTCTCTCTATCCTCCCTCTCTATTTGGCTCTTTTTGCCCGTTTGCTTTTTGTTTGCTCGTGTGTTAGATTGCTTGTTTGTCGCGATGGCTCAACCGAGATTTGGTGATCTTCACCTTAAAAGGTTAGAGGAGATCGAAACCAATGTTAGGAAGTTTATAGTTTTGCAATTTGAGCATAATAATTTCTTTAGAAACGAGCTTAAGGAACAAAAAAGTTTTATGAGTTATATGAATAAAGAGCTTGATGATATGTCTAAAGAATTTGAGGGTATAAGATCCCAAATTGCTCGTCTATAAAACATGACTGCTGAAATTTCGGATATGCAAGCCACCTTAGTTAATAAGATGGCCGCTAAACCAGATTCCTATGAAAATCAAGATGAAGATCTAAAAGTTATTGATGTGTATCCTATTAAATCTTTATTTTGCAATATTAATCTTGATGAAACTGAATATGATCTTCCTTTACCTAGAAGGCGTTCTAAAAATTCGAAGTATTTAGATCTTAATGATGAAATTGATGAAAGTGGGATTGAAAGAAATAAAAATCTAGATGTTGCTAAACCCACTATATTGGATTTCAAGGAATTTAATTATTAAAGTTGCTCTTTAATTGATTGTATTTCCTTGTTACAATCCGTGTTAAATTCTCCACATGCATATAGTCAAAATAAAGTCTTCACCGGACATATTGTTGATGCCTTGATGCAATCTTATGAAGAAAAACTTGAGTTTAAAGTTTCTATCCCTTGAAAACTCTATGATGAGTGGGAACCAACTATTAAAATTAAAGATCATGAGTTTTATGCTTTGTGTGATTTGGGTGCTAGTGTCTCTACTATTCCCAAGACTTTGTGTGATTTACTAGATTTCCGTAATTTTGATGATTGCTCTCTAAACTTGCATCTTGCCGATTCCACTATTAAGAAACCTATGGGAAGGATTAATGATGTTCTTATTATTGCAAATAGGAATTATGTGCCCGTAGATTTCATTGTTCTTGATATAGATTGCAATCCTTCTTGCCCTATTATTCTTGGTAGACCTTTCCTTAAAACGGTTGGTGCGATTATTGATATGAAGGAAGGGAATATTAGATTTCAATTTCCATTAAAAAAGGGCATGGAACACTTTCCAAGAAAGAAAATAAAATTACCATATGAAACTATCATGAGAGCCACTTATGGATTGCCTACCAAAGATGGCAATACCTAGATCTATCCTCGCTTTTATACCCAGCTAGGGGCGTTAAATGATAGCGCTTGTTGGGAGGCAACCCAATTTTATTTTTATTCCTTCACTTTTGCTCCTGTTTAGTAATAAACAAATTATTTAGCCTCTGTTTTGATTGTGTATTTTTGTGTTTAATTAGTGTTTGTGCCAAGTAGAACCGTTGGGAAGACTTGGGGAAAGTCTTGTTGAACTTGCTGTAAAAACAGAAACTTTAGCGCTCACGAGAACTGCTGTCATTTTTATTTGAAGAGTGCTATTTAGTTAATTATTTTTGAAGATGATTAATAGATAAATTCCTCACGTCTAAAAATTTATTTTAGAATTTTTGGGGTTCCAGATCTTGCGCTAGCTACAGATTACTACAGACTATTCTGTTTTTGACAGATTCTGTTTTTCGTGTGTTGTTTGCTTATTTTGATGAATCTATGGCTAGTAAAATAGTTTATAATCCATAGATAAGTTGTAATACAGTAGGTTTAACACCAATATAAATAAAGAATGACTTCATTACATTACCTTGAAGTGGTCTTTTGTTTTCTTTTGCTAACGGAGCTCACGAGTTTTCTATTTTGAGTTTTGTGTTGTGAAGTTTTTAAGTTTTGGGTGAATTCTTTTGATGGATCATGGAACAGGGAGTGGCAAGAGCCTAAGATTGGGGATGCCCATGGCACACCCAATATAATCCAAGGACATCAAAAAGTCAAAGCTTGGGGATGCCCCGGAAGGCATCCCCTATTTCGTCCACTTCCATCGGTAATTTACTTGGAGCTATATTTTTATTCACCAACATGATATGTGTTTTGCTTGGAGCGTCTTGTATTATTTGTGTCTTTGTGTCTTAGTATGCCACAATCATCCTTGCTGTACACACCTTTTGAGAGAGCCATATATGAATTAAAATTTGATAGAATACTCTATGTGCTTCACTTATATCTTTTGAGCTAAGTAGTTTTGCTCAATGTGCTTCACTTATATCTTTTGAGCTAGATAATTTTGCTCTATGTGCTTCACTTATATCTTTTGAGTGTTATAATTTCGCTCTATGTGCTTGACTTAGATCTTTTAGAGCACGGTGGTGGATATGTTTTAAAGAAACTATTGATCTTTCATGCTTCACTTAAATTATTTTGAGAATCTCTTAATAGCATGGTAATTTGCTTAACAATAAGATGCTTGGTATTCAAGATTTGTGAAACTTTCTTTTAAGTGTGTTGAATACTAAGAAAAGATTGAAGCATGATAATTGTTTTGAGATATGGAGGTGATAATATTAAAGTCATGCTAGTTGAGTAGTTGTGAATTTAAAGAATACTTGTGTTAAAGTTTGTGATTCCCGTAGCATGCACGTATGGTGAATCGTTATGTAACAAAGTCGGAGCATGATTTATTTATTGGTTGTCTTCCTATGATTTATTTATTGATTGTCTTTCTTATGAGTGGCGGTCGGGGACGAGCGATGGTCTTTTCCTACCAATCTATCCCCCTAGGAGCATGCGCGTAATACTTTGCTTTGATAACTTCTAGATTTTTGCAATAAGTATATGAGTTCTTTACTAGCAAAAGGGCCCGTGCGTTGCAATGGGTATAAAATAAATAAAATTTGAATTATAAACACTTAGTGCCTCACTTCACTGTTGCGCAAAGTAAATCATCAACTTGCCGCTTGGGCCAGGATTGGGACGCCCCTTCTTTTTTCTCCTCCCATGAATACTTTCGAATTTCCTCAAAAGATGGTTCCGTCACTTCGGTCATGACTGCGAACCTTGGCGGCATGGATCATACATCGCCTCGCCTCCTTCACTGTCGCCTCCGACTCAATTAGTCCCGTGATATGAAGTGGTAGAAAAGAAATATTATATGCTTAAGTTGCACCAAATTCTTAAGTAGCTCTCAGGCATCTAAAGCAAAATGGTCTCTCTACCTCTACAAGCATGGCAGGAAGTTAAGTGCTAAAGCTCCACACTGAAGCTTGAACACAATAATAATTAAATCCAATAGAAGCTAGCTTTGTTGTCATATGTGCACTTTGAAAGCTATGTAATTTATCAAAGAAAAAATATACGACATGCAATCAGACTTGCATTATTATCAGACATCATACTAATTGCAGTGTGTACGATCAAACTTGAAAATTAATCTTTGGAAGAAATTAAAATGGGTACGTGTGTTATATGCACATACAAATATGCTTAGGAGCTGCCCCAAGTGTTGCCACAAGCCAGTGTGGTATCGTTTGTACCATACCCGTGCACCCATTCCCAAATAGGTTGCATGTGCGCAGCCACTCAGGCCACCATCCATGTGCGTATAAACCGTGCTGACTTCATGTCGCTGCTTTGGCTCCATGGACGGGCGCTGTGTTGCTAGCGACCATCTCTTTCCCGCGAGCTTCGGCGCGTGGATGCAGGAGACGCTGGCCTACCTGGCCATCACACATAGATTTTTCTCCTTCGTGATTCTTGCCCGCAATTCCTTCTTCTCTTATTCAGAGTACGGCATCATGCCATGCATGTTATTCCTTGGTTTCCACCATTCATTGCTTACTGATTCTTGCCCACAATCCCACCTCTTAATTAACCAAGGAGCTTGCCATTTGATGTGATTCCTTGGTTACCTCCTTAACATGCATGGTATGCCCCACAATCTTTGTTGATTCCCAAGCTACTTGTTGGGACTATTTTACGCGAACTATAAGAACCGGTGGAATTCAATGAAAAAAGCCGAGGTGGGACTATTTTATCATGAAGAAACCTGTGTCCTCTTGTTGGGACTATTTTACTTTCTTCCGTTTTTACGAGAGCCCTTTCTAGATGGGCTAGTTCGTGCGTTTGCTGCAGCCTAGCCTGGCCGGACGTACACGCCGGCTGGTGGCTCATAAATAAAATTGAACGACCGTGAACCTGCGCAGAAAAATAGTACCACCTCGGGCAAACCATACGAAACTGCATGAACGAGGTGGACGGACGAAATTACGGTGGTAAGAAGCAATAACTTTTTTATTAATAGGTGGTATAGATACAGATATAGATAGCAAAAGTGTCCGTGCGTTGCAACGGTACAAAATAACTAACAATTAATACCTCCCTTCTCCATCATCATTTAAACGAGTAGTAAATCTCCGCCGATCAATTTTTTTTGTATAATTTGTTTGGGTGTTGTTTTAAAATAATCACTCAAATAATTAGTATCACTTAATCTGTAATTATTTTAGATTTAGTAAAAAGTTTGGGTGTTGTTTTAAAATACTCAATCGAATAATTAGTATCACTTAATATGTTTTAGAATTAGTAAAAAATCATACATATGATAAAAAAAACATACCGCTATGCGTAGGCCATATGCACGCTGCATGCGTGCAGCAGATCCATGCGGACCTTCTCATTATGTGGTCTTTGCATGTAATTTTTTATGAAGAAATCTTTGACTTCAGTTAATTGGTCTTGCTGCACCTTCCCATTATGGGGTCTGTCTTCTTTCTAAGAAATCCATTCGAATATCCCCTCTATGTTGGATCTCTTCCGTGTCCTCTTTTTCTATAGCACATATCCCATTTAAAGGAAAGAAAGGGCAGCCAGCCCAGGTGGTTTCCGTCCGGTCGACTTTTAACGCAGGGCGTGAGTTCGATCCATGCCACAATTTATTTTTCCTTGCGGACACAGTTTTTCAAAGAAAGGGCAGCCAGCCAAGCTGGTTTCTGTCCGGTCAACTTTTAACGCAGGGCGTGAGTTTGATCCCCACACGCCACAATTTATTTTTCCTTGCGGACGCAGAGGCGGTGGATCGAACGTTTTTTTATTGATAAACTGAAAGCGTAAATTTATGAAAAAACGTATTGTGACGGTGAACCCGGAGACTCAATCCGTGCTTTATTATTAGGAGAGAAAAAAATGTATTGTGACGGTGAATCCGGAGACTCAACCCGTGATTTTTTATTAGGGAGAGATGACTAATGTTGAGTCCATGGATTATACGCACTCTCACCCTTCCACCTTTGCTAGCCTCTCTAATACCGCGCACATTTCACCGGTATCATACACATACCATATACTTTCCTCAAAATAGCCACCATACCTACCTATTATGTCATTTCCATAGCCATTCCGAGATATATTGCCATGCAACTTTTCATCATCTAGTTCATCATGACACATTCCATCATTGTCATATTGCATATCCCGGTACATCGCCGGATGCATTCACATAGAGTCATATTTTGTTCTAAGTATCGAGTTGTAATTGTTGAGTTATAAGAAAAATAAAAGTGTGATGATCATCATTATTAGAGCATTGTCCCAGTGAGGAAAGAATGATGGAGACTATGATTCCCCCATAAGTCGGGATGAGACTCCGGACGAAAAAAAGAAGAGGCCAAAGAAGCCCAAATAAAAAGAGGCCATAAAAAAGAGAAAAGGCCCAAAAAAATATGAGAGAAAAAGAGAGAAGGGACAATGTTACTATCCTTTTACCACACTTGTGCTTCAAAGTAGCACCATGATCTTCATAGTAGAGAGTCTCTCATGTCATCACTTTCATATACTAGTGGGAATTTTACATTATAGAACTTGGCTTGTATATTCCAATGATGGGCTTCCTCAAAATTGCCCTAGGTCTTCATGAGCAAGCAAGTTGGATGCACACCAACTAGTTTCTTTTGTTGAGCTTTCATATACTTATAGCTCTAGTGCATCTGTTACATGGCAATCTCTACTCACTCACATTGATATCTATTGATGGGCATCTCCATAGCCCGTTGATACGCCTAGTTGATGTGAGACCATCTTCTCCTTTTTGTCTTCTCCACAACCACAATTCTATTCCACCTATAGTGCTATATCCATGGCTCACGCTCATGTATTGTGTGAAGATTGAAAAAGTTAGAGTATGAAACAATTGCTTGGCTTGTCATCGGGGTTTTGCATGATTTAAATACTTTATGTGGTGAAGATGGAGCATAGCTAAACTATATGATTTTGCAGGGATAACTTTCTTTGGCCATGTTATTTTGAGAAGACATAATTGCTTTATTAGTATGCTTGAAGTATTATTATTCTTATGTCAATATAAACTTTTGTCTTGAATCTTTCTAATCTGAATATTCATACCACAATTAAGAAGATTTGCATTGAAATTATGCCAAGTAGCACTCCGCATCAAAAATTCTCTTTTTATCATTTACCTACTCGAGGACGAGCAGGAATTAAGCTTGGGGGTGCCTTATACGTCTCCAACGTATCTATAATTTTTGATTGCTCCATGCTATATTATCTACTATTTTGGACTATATTGGGATTTATTTTCCACTTTTATATTATTTTTGGGACTAACCTATTAACCGGAGGCCCAGCTCAGAATTGTTGTTTTTTGCCTATTTCAGTGTTTCGAAGAAACGGAATATCAAACGGAGTCCAAACAGAATAAAATTTTCAGGAACGTGATTTTCAGGAACGTGATCCAGGAGACTTGGACCCTGCTCCAAGGAACAAAAGAGGCGGTCACGAGGGGGGGGCACCCCCCTAGGGCGCCCCCCCTAGGGCGCGCCCCCTGCCTCGTGGGCCCCTCGTTGCTCCTCCGGCGTACTTCTTCCTCCTATATATACACACGTACCCCCAAACGATCAGAACAGGAGCCAAAAACCTAATTCCACCGCCGCAACTTTCTGTATCCACGAGATCCCATCTCGGGGCCTGTTCCGGAGCTCCGCCGAAAGAGGGCCATCATCACGGAGGGCTTCTACATCATCATAGCCTCTCCGATGAAGTGTGAGTAGTTTACCTCAGACCTTCGGGTCCATAGTTAGTAGCTAGATGGCTTCTTCTATCTCTTTAAATCTCAATACAAAGTTCTCCCCCTCTCTTGTGGAGATCTATTCGATGTAATCTTCTTTTTGCGGTGTGTTTGTTGAGACCGATGAATTGTGGGTTTATGATCAAGTCTATCTATGAATAATATTTGAATCTTCTCTGAATTCTTTTATGTATGATTGGTTATCTTTGCAAGTCTCTTCGAATTATCCGTTTGGTTTGGCCAACTAGATTGGTAGTTCTTGCCATGGGAGAAGTGCCTAGCTTTGGGTTCGATCTTGCGGTGTCCTTACCCAGTGACAGAAGGGGCAGCAAGGCACGTATTGTATCGTTGCCATCGAGGATAACAAGATGGGGTTTATTTCATATTGCATGAATTTATCTCTCTACATCATGTCATCTTGCTTAAGGTGTTACTCTGTTTTTAACTTAATACTCTAGATGCATGCTGGATAGCGGTCGATGAGTGGAGTAATAGTAGTAGATGCAGAATCGTTTCGATCTACTTGTCACGGACGTGATGCCTATATACATGATCATGCCTAGATATTCTCATAACTATGCTCAATTCTGTCAATTGCTCAACAGTAATTTGTTCACCCACCGTAGAATACTTATGCTCTTGAGAGAAGGCACTAGCGAAACCTATGGCCCCCGGGTCTATTCTCATCATATCAATCTCCATTACTTTAATCTTGCTTTGCTTTTTTACTTTGCTTTTACTTTTTACTTTGCATCTTTATACCAAAATACCAAAAATATTATATCTATCAGATCTCACTCTCGTAAGTAACCGTGAAGGGCTTGACAACCCCTAATCGCGTTGGTTGCGAGTAGCTATCGCTTTGTGAAGGTACTAGGGACTTGAGCGTAGGCTCCTACTGAATTGATACCTTGGTTCTCAAAAATTGAGGGAAATACTTACGCTACTCTACTGCATCATCCCTTCCTCTTCGGGGAAAACCAACGCAAGCTCAAGATGTAGCAGTACGCCGAAAACGCATTTTTCCGGATTGAGCTTGATGTCGTATGTTCGGAGGTTGTCGAATGTGAGCTTCAAGTCGTCTATTAGAGAGTCGACGTGTTTCGTTTTAACGACCACATCATCTACGTATGCATCTACTATTTTGCCTATCTGTTTCTCCAGACATGTCTGGATCATGCGCTGATATGTTGCGCCGGCGTTTTTGAGCCCAAAAGGCATTGTGTTGAAACAGAAGGGGCCATATGGTGTGATAAATGCCGTTGCGGCTTGGTCAGACTCCGCCATCTTGATTTGGTGGTAGCCGGAGTATGCGTCGAGGAAACACAATGACTCGTGTCCTGCGGTAGCATCAATAATTTGATCGATGCGGGGGAGGGGAAGGGATCCTTTGGGCAAGCCTTGTTGAGGTCCTTGAAATCGACACATAGGCGCCAGGATTTGTCCTTCTTTGGTACCATCACCAGGTTTGCTAGCCAGTCCGGGTGTTTTATTTCTCTAATGAATCCGGTCTCCAATAACTTGGCTAGTTCCTTGCCCGTAGCCTGTCTCTTAGGTTCAGAGAAACGCCGAAGAGCCTGCTTGACCGGCTTGAATCCCTTTAGGATATTGAGGTTGTGCTCGGCCATCCTGCGTGGGATTCCTGGCATGTCTGAGGGGTGCCAGGCGAATATGTCCCAATTCTCGCGCAGGAACTCTCGTAGTGCGGCGTCCACGGCGGGGTTTAACTGTGCCTCGATGGAGGCTATTTTTGTAGGGTCCGTTGGGTGGACTTGGAATTTGACTATTTCGTCCGCTGGTTTAAAAGAGGTGGACTTGGATCTCTTGTCAAGTATTATGTCATCCCTGTCCACCGTGGAGCATAGCGTAGTTAATTCCTCGGCCAAGAGGGCTTCGGATAATGCCTTGAGGGCCAATGCGGCTGTTTTGTTTTCGGCGCGGAGTGCTGTGTCCGGATCACTAGCGAGAGTGATGATTCCGTTGGGCCCGGGCATTTTGAGCTTCATGTACCCATAATGGGCCATGGCTTGGAAGATCGTGAATGCCTCCCGTCCTGAAAGGGCGTGGTATCCACTACTGAACGGGGCCACTTGGAATGTAATTTCTTCGGACCTATAGTTCTCCGGCGTGCCGAATACCACATCTAGTGTGATTTTCCCAGCACAGCGTGCTTCCCTACTAGGGATGATTCCTCTGAAGGTTGTGCTGCTTTGCTCAATGCGGTTCCAGTCTATTTCCATTTTTGAAGAGTTTCCTCATAGATGAGGTTTAATCCACTGCCGCCGTCCATGAGTACTTTGGTGAGTCGAAAGCCGTCCACAATTGGACTAAGGACCAGTGCAGCTGGTGCTCGGGCAGTTCGGAATTTAGGTTCGTCACTGGCATTGAAGGTAATAGCCGTGTCACTCCATGGATTCATTGCTGCTATGTGGCAGATTTCGGCGAGGCTGTGGAGTGTTCGCTTGCGCCTATTATTTGATGCGAAGGTTTCAAAAACTGTTAATACCGTATTGTTATCCACGGGATGGTGCTCTGTGGCATTTGGGATAAGAAGATCCTCACCACTTTTGGCCGCCTGCCGGAGTATCCAACATGCTCTAAGGCTGTGTGTTGGTATGCTATCCACTGTGCTATGAATTTTGCAGGGTCCGTTAAGCCATCCCTCCAATACGGTTCCATGCCCTGTAGAGGGTTCTTGTTTCTTTGTAACTAACTCGGGTGTCTTGTGATAGTGCACCCTTTTACTTCGGACCGGGTGTATATTCTGAGCCCGATTATCCCAAAATTTCGTTTCGGTTTTCTAGGCACTTTCCATCGCACAGTACTTTCATACTATGGGTGCCAAGTCAGTGAAGCGTGATATGTCACGACGACTTAAGGCATTAAGGATTCCCTTGTCCATGCAATTATTGCAGAAAAATGAGACCGCATCTTCCTCGCGACAGTCCTTAACCTTGTTCATCACAAGGAGGAATCTGGCCCAATAATGATGTACTGTTTTATGGGGCTCTTGCCTGATGTGGGAAAGATCGTTTATGTCTGGGTGGGTGGGTGGAATTGAGTTCGAACCCCTACCCAATCAGAGACCCAGGGGCCGAGGTGTTTCCAATATTGGAATTTTGGGTTCCGGTATGTTGCCCGATAGGTCTGGCCCGCTGCCTGACTCTAGGTTCAGGGCTTGGGTGATGTCCTCCCGTAAACGGGTATCCGGCTCGGAGAGCTCAGGAATCCGGACATAGTTAGTCCTCAAGATAGAAGAAGAATCGCCGCATTGTTCCTCCACCACCGCAACATGATGCGTGACAGGTGGAGAGTTAATCTCCCTTTGATCGGGTTTAAGCCCAATCCGATCATAGTCCATAGCGACTCCCAAGGCGGCGATGCGGTCCAAGAGCTCATTTAGGGAAGAGAGCTCCATTGGATCCATCTGCTCGGCGAATTCCGAGCCGACATGGAGGTTGTTTTCGATGACCCGAGGAGTCATCATCGGGGCAGCAGCCGAACGGGCGGTCATGATGAAACTGCCTAGCCGGAGAGTTTGGCCGACAGCCAGGGCTCCCCCGGCGGTGATGTTGTTCTTAACAACGAGACGAGGCATCCCTCCTTATGGTGATGGCACAGAGGAACTCTCAATGAAAGCACCAATGTCAGTGTCAAAACCGGTGGATCTCGGGTAGGGGGTCCCGAACTGTGCGTCTAAGGTGGATGGTAACAGGAGGCAGGGGACACGATGTTTTACCCAGGTTCGGGCCCTCTTGATGGAGGTAATGTTGGGGAACGTAGTAATTTCAAAAAAATTCCTACGCACACGCAAGATCATGGTGATGCATAGCAACGAGAGGGGAGAGTGTTGTCCATGTACCCTTGTAGACCGAAAAGCGGAAGCGTTAGCACACGCGGTTGATGTAGTCATACGTCTTCACGATCCGACCGATCAAGTACCGAACACATGGCACCTCCGAATTCTGCACACGTTCAACTTGATGACGTCCCTCAAACTCCGATCCAGCCGAGTGTTGAGGGAGAGTTTCGTTAGCACGACGGCGTGGTGACGATGTTGATGTTCTACCGACGCAGGGCTTCGCCTAAGCACTGCTACGATATGACCGAGGTGGATTATGGTGGAGGAGGGCACCGCACACGGCTAAGAGATCCAAGGAATCAATTGTTGTGTCTTTGGGGTGCCCCCTGCCCCCATATATAAAGGAGTGGAAGAGGGGGAGGGCTGGCCCTCTCTATGGCGCGCCCTAGGGGAGTCCTACTCCCACCGGGAGTAGGATTCCCCCTTTCCTAGTAGAACTAGGAGCCCTTCCATGTAGTAGGAGTAGGAGGGAAGGAAAGGGAAGGGAAAAGGAGAAGGAAGGAAGGGGGCGCCCCCTCTCCCTAGTCCAATTCGGACCAGCCCATGAGGAGGGGTGCGGCCACCCTTTGAGGCCTTTCTCTCCTTTCCCGTATGGCCCATTAAGGCCCAATACGAATTCCCGTAACTCCCCGGTACTCTCAAAAATACCCGAATCACTCGGAACCTTTCCGATGTCCGAATATAGTCGTCCAATATATCGATCTTTACGTCTCGACCATTTCGAGACTCCTCGTCATGTCCCTGATCTCATCCGGGACTCCGAACTCCTTCGGTACATCAAAACACATAAACTCATAATATAACCGTCATTGAACTTTAAGCGTGCGGACCCTACGGGTTCGAGAACAATGTAGACATGACCGAGACACGTCTCCGGTCAATAACCAATAGCGGAACCTGGATGCTCATATTGGCTCCCACATATTCTACGAAGATCTTTATCGGTCAAACCGCATAACAACATACGTTGTTCCCTTTGTCATCGGTATGCTACTTGCCCGAGATTCGATCGTCGGTATCTCAATACCTAGTTCAATCTCGTTACCGGCAAGTCTCTTTACTCGTTCCGTAATACATCATCCCGCAACTAATTCATTAGTTGCAATGCTTGCAAGGCTTAAGTGATGTGCATTACCGAGAGGGCCCAGAGATACCTCTCCGACAGTTGGAGTGACAAATCCTAATCTCGAAATACGTCAACCCAACAAGTACCTTTGGAGACACCTGTAGAGCACCTTTATAATCACCCAGTTACGTTGTGACATTTGGTAGCACACAAAGTGTTCCTCCGGTAAACGGGAGTTGCATAATCTCATAGTCATAGGAACATGTATAAGTTATGAAGAAAGCAATAGCAACAAACTAAACGATCAAGTGCTAAGCTAATGGAATGGGTCAAGTCAATCACATTATTCTCCTAATGATGTGATCCCATTAATCAAATGACAAATCATGTCTATGGTTAGGAAACATAACCATATTTGATCAACGAGCTAGTCAAGTAGAGGCATACTAGTGACACTCTGTTTGTCTATGTATTCACACATGTATTATGTTTCCGGTTAATGCAATTCTAGCATGAATAATAAACATTTATCATGATATAAGGAAATAAATAATAACTTTATTATTGCCTCTAGGGCATATTTCCGTCAGTCTCCCACTTGCACTAGAGTCAATAATCTAGATTACACAGTAATGATTCTAACACCCATAGTTCACATCAACATGCGACCAACACCCAAAGGGTTTACTAGAGTCAATAATCTAGTTCACATTGCTATGTGATTAACACCCAAAGAGTACTAAGGTGTGATCATGTTTTGCTTGTGAGAGAAGTTTAGTCAATGGGTCTGCCACATTCAGATCCGTAAGTATTTTGCAAATTTCTATGTAAACAATGTTCTGCACGGAGCTACTTTAGCTAATTGCTCCCACTTTCAATATGTGTCCAGATTGAGACTTAGAGTCATCTGGATCAGTGTCAAAACTTGCATCGATGTAACCCTTTACGAAGAACCTTTTGTCACCTCCACAATCGAGAAACATATCCTTATTCCACTAAGGATAATTTTGACCAATGTCGAGTGATCTACTCCTAGATCACTATTGTACTCCCTTGCTAAACTCAGGGCAGGGTATACAATAGGTCTGGTACACAGGATGGCATACTTTATAGAACCTATGGCTGAGGCATAGGGAATGACTTTCATTCTCTCTCTATCTTCTGCCGTGGTCGGGTTTTGAGTCTTACTCAACTTCACACCTTGTAACACAGGCAAGAACTCCTTCTTTGACTGTTCCATTTTGAACTACTTCAAAATCTTGTCAAGGTATGTACTCATTGAAAAACTTATCAAGCGCCTTGATCTATCTTCATAGATCTTGATGCTCAATATGTAAGCAGCTTCACCGATGTCTTTCTTTGAAAAGCTCATTTCAAACATTCCTTTATGCTTTGCAGAATAATTCTACATTATCTCCGATCAACAATATGTCATTCACATATACTTATCAGAAATGCTGTAGTGCTCCCACTCACTTTCTTGTAAATACAGGCTTCACCGCAAGTCTGTATAAAACTATATGCTTTGATTGACTTATCAAAGTGTATATTCCAACTCCGAGATGCTTGCACCAGTTCATAGATGGATCGTTGGAGCTTGCATATTTTGTTAGTACCTTTAGGATTGACAAAACCTTCTGGTTGCATCATATACAACTCTTCTTTAATAAATCCATTAAGGAATGCAGTTTTGTTTATCCATTTGCCAGATTTCATAAAATGCGGCAATTGCTAACATGATTCGGACAGACTTAAGCATAGATACGAGTGAGAAACTCTCATCATAGTCAACACCTTGAACTTGTCGAAAACCTTTTTTTGCGACAATTCTAGCTTTGTAGATAGTAACACTACTATTAGTCTCCGTCTTCCTCTTGAAGATCCATTTAATCTCAATGGCTCACCAATCATAGGGCAAGTCAATCAAAGTCCATACTTTGTTCTTATACATGGATCCCATCTCAGATTTCATGGCCTTAAACCATTTTGAGGAATCTGGGCTCATCATCGCTTCTTCATAGTTTGTAGGTTTGTCATGGTCTAGTAACATGACCTCCAAAAAAGGATTACCGTACCACTCTGGTGCGAATCTCACTCTGGTTTACCTACGAGGTTCGGTAGTAACTTGATCTAAAGTTACATGATCATCATCATTAGCTTCCTCACTAATTGGTGTAGGTGTCACAGAAACCAGTTTCTGTGATGTACTACTTTCCAATAAGGGAGCAGGTACAGTTACCTCATCAAGTTCTACTTTCCTCCCGCTCACTTCTTTCGAGAGAAACTCCTTCTCTAGAAAGGATCCATTCTCAGCAATGAATAACTTGCCTTTGGATCTGTGATAGAAGGTGTACCCAACATTTTCTTTTGGGTATCCTATGAAGACGCACTTCTCTGATTTGGGTTCTAGCTTATCAAGTTGAAACTTTTTCACATAAGCATTGCAACCTCAAACTTTAAGAAACGACAACTTTGGTTTCTTGCCAAACCACAGTTCATACGATGTCGCCTCAACGGATTTAGATGGTGCCCTTTTTAACGTGAATGTAGCTGTCTCTAATGCATAACCCCAAAATGATAGTGGTAAATCTATAAGAGACAGCATAGATCACACCATATCAGTAAAGTACGATTACGACGTTCGGACACACCATTACACTGTGGTGTTCCAGGTGGCGTGAGTAGTGAAACTATTTCACATTGTTTTAACTGAAGGCCAAACTCGTAACTCAAATAGTTTACTTCTGCGATCATATCGTAGAAACTTTTTATTTTTGTTACGATGATTCTCCACTTCACTCTGAAATTCTTTGAACTTTTCAAATATTTCAGACTTGTGTTTCATCAAGTAGATATACTCATATCTGCTCAAATCATCTGTGAAGATAAGAAAATAATGATACCTGCCCCGAGCTTCAATATTCACCGGACCATATACATCAGTATGCATAATTTCCAACAAATCTGTTGCTTGCTGCATTGTTCCGAAGAACAGAGTCTTAGTCATGTTGCCCATGAGGCATGGTTCGCAAGCATCAACTAATTCATAATCAAGTGATTCCAAAAGTCCATCAGCATGGAGTTTCTTCATGCGCTTTACACCAATATGACCTAAACGGCAGTGCCACAAATAAGTTGCACTATCATTATTAACTTTGCATCTTTTGGTTTCAATATTATGAATATGTGTATCACTATGATTGAGATCCAACGAACCATTTTCATTGGGTGTGTAACCATATATGTAAACAGAACAACGATTTATTCTCTTACTTAAATGAATAACCGTATTGCAATAAACATGATCAAATCATATTCATGCTCAACGCAAACACCAAATAACACTTATTTAGGTTCAACACTAATCCCGAAAGTATAGGGAGTGTGCGATGATGATCATATCAATCTTGGAACAACTTCCAACACACATCGTCACTTCACCCTTAACTAGTCTCTGTTCATTCTGCAACTCCCGTTTCGAGTTACTACTCTTAGCAACTGAACTAGTATCAAATACTGAGGGGTTGCTATAAACACTAGTAAAGTACACATCAATAACATGTATATCAAATATACCTATGTTCACTTTGCCATCCTTCTTATCCGCCAATTAGTTGGGGTAGTTCCGCTTCCAGTGACCAATCCCTTTGCAGTAGAAGCACTCAGTTTCAGGCTTAGGTCCAGACTTAGGTTTTTCACTTGAGCAGCAACTTGCTTGACGTTCTTCTTGAAATTCCCCTTTCTGCCCTTTGTCCCTTTACTTGAAACTAGTGGTTTTGTTTACCATCAACACTTGATGCTTTTCTTGATTTCTACCTTCGTCGATTTCAACATCACGAAGAGCTTGGGAATCGTTTCTGTTATCCCTTGCATATTATAGTTCATCACGAAGTTCTACTAACTTGGTGATGGTGACTAGAGAATTCTGTCAATCACTATTTTATCTGGAAGATTAACTCCCACTTGATTCAAGCGATTGTAGTACCCAGACAATCTGAGCACATGCTCACTGCTTGAGCTATTCTCCTCCATCTTTTAGCTATAGAACTTGTTGGAGACTTCATATCTTTCAACTCGGGTATTTGCTTGAAATATTAATTTCAACTCCTGGAACATCTCATATGGTCCATGACGATCAAAACGTCTTTGAAATCCCGATTCTAAGCTGTTAAGTATGGAGCACTAAACTATCAAGTAGTCATCATATTGAGCTAGCCAAACGTTCATAACGTCTGCATCTGCTCCTGCAATAGGTTTGTCACCTAGCGGTGCATCAAGGACATAATTCTTCTATGCAGCAATGAGGATAATCCCCAGATCACGGATCCAATCCGCATCATTGCTACTAACATCTTTCAACTTAGTTTTCTCTAGGAACATATCAAAATAAACACAGGGAAGCAACAACGCGAGCTATTGATCTACAACATAATTTGCAAAATACTATCAGGACTAAGTTCATGATAAATTTAAGTTCAATTTAATCATATTACTTAAGAACTCCCACTTAGAAAGACATCCCTCTAATCTTCTAAGTGATCACGTGATCCAAATCAACTAAACCATAACCGATCATCACGTGAAATGGAGTAGCTTTCAATGGTGAACATCAATATGTTGATCATATCTACTATATGATTCACGCTCAACCTTTCGGTCTCAGTGTTTCGAGGCCATATCTGCATATGCTAGGCTCATCAAGTTTAACCTGAGTATTCTGCGTGTGCAAAACTGGCTTGCACCCGTTGTAGATGGACGTAGAGCTTATCACACCCGATCATCACGTGGTGTCTGGGCACGACGAACTTTGGCAACGGTGCATACTCAGGGAGAACACTTTTATCTTGAAATTTAGTGAGGGATCATCTTATAATGCTACCGTCAATCAAAGCAAGATAAGATGCATAAAATATAAACATCACATGCAATCAATATAAGTGATATGATATGGCCATCATCATCTTGTACTTGTGATCTCCATCTCCAAAGTACCGTCATGATCACCATCATCACCGGCGCGACACCTTGATCTCCATCATAGCATCGTTGTCGTCTCGCCTATCTTATGCTTCCATAACTATCGCTACCGCTTAGTGATAAAGTAAAGCATTACAGCGTGATTGCATTGCATACAATAAAGCGACAACCATATGGCTCCTACCAGTTGCCGATAACTCGGTTACAAAACATGATCATCTCATACAATAAAATTTAGCATCATGTCTTGACCATATCACATCACAACATGCCCTGCAAAAACAAGTTAGACATCCTCTACTTTGTTGTTGCAAGTTTTACGTGGCTGCTACGGGCTTAGCAAGAACCGTTCTTACCTACGCAACAAAACCACAATGATAGTTTGTCAAGTTGGTGCTGTTTTAACCTTCGCAAGGACCGGGCGTAGCCACACTCGGTTCAACTAAAGTTGGAGAAACTGACACCCGCCAGCCACCTGTGTGCAAAGCACGTCGGTAGAACCAGTCTCGCGTAAGTGTACGCGTAATGTCGGTCCGGGCCGCTTCATCCAACAATACCGCCGAACCAAAGTGTGACATGCTGGTAAGCAGTATGACTTATATCACCCACAACTCACTTGTGTTCTACTCATGCATATAACATCAACGCATAAAACCTAGGCTATGATACCACTATTGGGGAACATAGTAATTTCAAAAAATTTCCTACGCACACGCAAGATCATGGTGATGCATAGCAACAAGAGGGGAGAGTGTTGTCCACGTACCCTTGTAGACCGAAAAGCGGAAGCGTTAGAACAATGCGGTTGATGTAGTCGTACGTCTTCACGATCCGACCGATCAAGTACCGAAAGCACGACACCTTCGAGTTCTGCACACGTTCAACTTGATGACGTCCCTCGAACTCCGATCCAGCCGAGTGTTGAGGGAGAGTTTCGTCAGCACGACGGCGTGGTGACGATGATGATGTTCTACCGACGCAGGACTTCGCCTAAGCACTGCTATGATATGACCGAGATGGATTATGGTGGAGGGGGGCACCGCACACGGCTAAGAGATCCAAGGGATCAATTGTTGTGTCTTTGGGGTGCCCCCTGCCCCCGTATATAAAGGAGTGGAGGAGGGGAGGGCCGGCCCTCTCTATGGCGCGCCCTAGGGGAGTCCTACTCCCATCGGGAGTAGGATTCCCCCTTTCCTAGTAGAACTAGGAGCCCTTACATGTATTGGAGTAGGAGGGAAGGAAAGGGAAGGGAAAAGGAGAAAGAAGGAAGGGGGCGCCCCCCCTCCCTAGTCCAATTCGGACAAGCCCATGGGGAGGGGTGCGGCCACCCTTTGAGGCCTTTCTCTCCTTTCCCGTATGGCCCATTAAGGCCCAATACGAATTCTCGTAACTCCCCAGTACTCCCAAAAATATCCGAATCACTCAGAACCTTTCCGATGTCCGAATATAGTCATCCAATATATCGATCTTTACGTCTCGACCATTTCGAGACTCCTCGTCATGTCCCCGATCTCATCCGGGACTCTGAACTCCTTCGGTACATCAAAACACATAAACTCATAATATAACCGTCTTTGAACTTTAAGCGTGCGGACCCTACGGGTTCGAGAACAATGTAGACATGACCGAGACACGTCTCCGGTCAATAACCAATAGCGGAACCTGGATGCTCATATTGGCTCCCACATATTCTACGAAGATCTTTATCGGTCAGACCGCATAACAACATACATTGTTCCCTTTGTCATCGGTATGTTACTTGCCCGAGATTCGATCGTCGGTATCTCAATACCTAGTTCAATCTCATTACCGGCAAGTCTCTTTACTCGTTCCGTAATACATCATCCCGCAACTAACTCATTAGTTGCAATGCTTGCAAGGCTTAAGTGATGTGCATTACCGAGAGGGCCCAGAGATACCTCTCCGATAGTCGGAGTGACAAATCCTAATCTCGAAATACGTCAACCCGACAAGTACCTTCGGAGACACCTCTAGAGCACCTTTATAATCACCCAGTTATGTTGTGACGTTTGGTAGCACACAAAGTGTTCCTCCGGTAAACGGGAGTTGCATAATCTCATAGTCATAGGAACATGTATAAGTTATGAAGAAAGCAATAGCAACAAACTAAACGATCAAGTGCTAAGCTAATGGAATGGGTTAAGTCAATCACATCATTATCCTAATGATGTGATCCCGTTAATAAAATGACAACTCATGTCTATGGTTAGGAAACATAACCATCTTTGATCAACGAGCTAGTCAAGTAGAGGCATACTAGTGACACTCTGTTTGTCTATGTATTCACACATGTATTATGTTTCCGGTTAATACAATTCTAGCATGAATAATAAACATTTATCATGATATAAGGAAATAAATAATAACTTTATTATTGCCTCTAGGGCATATTTCCTTCAGGTAAAACCCTACGTCCTGCTTGATTATTCTTGATAATATGAGTAGTACAAGAGTTGATCTAGCACGAGATCAGAGAGGCTAAACCCTAGAAGCTAGCCTATGGTATGATTGTATGTTGTCCTACGGACTAAAACCCTCCGGTTTATATAGACACCGGAGGGGGCTAGGGTTACACAAGGTCGGTTACAAAGGAGGAGATATACATATCCGTATTGCCTAGCTTGCCTTCCACGCCAAGTAGAGTCCCATCCGGACACGGGACGAAGTCTTCAATCTTGTATCTCCATAGTTCAACAGTCCGGCCAAAGGATATAATACGGCTGTCCGGATACCCCCTAATCCAGGACTCCCTCACCAATAATCATGCAATGAAAAGCACAGCAGACAAATCATTCTAAGGTGTTTTAATGCCAGTGGGTATATATACTCCTGGTATATATATAGCTAAACCAGCGCGCATTTTATTAAAGACTCGGGACGAGTCAATGTTGTTTTTAGTGTAGGTGCTCTGCTGAATAAAATCTTGTTAAATCACATTGCCAACCCTGTCAAACATCTCTATTTGACAGAGAGACAAAGCAACACAACAATCAAAAGCAAGAAAGCAAATAATAACACATCATACGAGTTACAACAGTGCAAGCATACAACCAAGCACGAGCGCTCTACGCGCTAAACGAAACTACTCATATCGGGGTACATAGTTCTATCCTTATACTGGGGACGAACCGGCAGACAGCTCATCTCTCTACTTGACTGAGGTTATGCAGAGTACTTGCCTTGCTGGGGCTCTCCGGGAGGACGAAGACTGAGCCAATCTCCATCTTCATCATCCGAGATCACTATGGGTTGGGGTTCGGCTACTGGGGGTGTGGCTGAAATTGATCCAAGCATATGCTGCTGGTGGATCCGAAAAAGAGTCTTGTCAAGGGTGATGATGTTTGGCCGAGGCCACAACACCGGCTGAGAGGGTAGCACTGGCTCGGATAGTGTTGGGTGAACCACTTGAGATGCAAACTTACGAGCCTCATGGTAAGCTTCCTTGACAACTGATACGTCTCCAACGTATCTATAATTTTTTATTGCTCCATGCTATATTATCTACTGTTTTGGACTATATTGGGCTTTATTTTCCACTTTTATATTATTTCTGGGACTAACCTATTAACCGGAGGCCCAACCCAGAATTGCTGTTTTTTTGCCTATTTCAGTGTTTTGGAGAAACAAAATATCAAACGGAGTCCAAACGGAATAAAATCTTCGGGAACGTGATTTTCTCACCGAACGTGATCCAGGAGAGTTGGACCCTGCTCCAAGGAACAAAAGAGGCGGTCACGAGGGTGGGAGGCGCCCCCCCTAGGGCGCGCCCCCCTGCCTTGTGGGCACCTCGTTGCTCCTCCGGCGTACTTCTTCCTCCTATATATAAACATGTACCCCCAAACGATCAGAAGAGGAGCAAAAAACCTAATTCCACCGCCACAACTTTCTGTATCCACGAGATCCCATCTTGGGGCCTGTTCCGGAGCTCCGCCAGAAGAGGGCCGTCATCACGGAGGGCTTCTACATCATCATAGCCCCTCCGATGAAGTGTGAGTAGTTTACCTCAGACCTTCGGGTCCATAGTTAGTAGCTAGATGGCTTATTCTCCCTCTTTGAGTCTCAATACAAAGTTCTCCCCCTCTCTTGTGGAGATCTATTCGATGTAATCTTCTTTTTGCGGTGTGTTTGTTGAGACCGATGAATTGTGGGTTTATGATCAAGTCTATCTATGAATAATATTTGGATCTTCTCTGAATTCTTTTATGTATGATTGGTTATCTTTGCAAGTCTCTTCGAATTATCCGTTTGGTTTGGCCAACTAGATTGGTAGTTCTTGCCATGGGAGAAGTGCTTAGCTTTGGGTTCGATCTTGTGGTGTCCTTACCCAGTGACAGAAGGGGCAGCAAGGCACGTATTGTATCGTTGCCATCGAGGATAAAAAGATGGGGTTTATTTCATATTGCATGAATTTATCTCTCTACATCATGTCATCTTGCTTAAGGCGTTACTCTGTTTTTAACTTAATACTCTAGATGCATGCTGGATAGCGGTCGATGAGTGGAGTAATAGTAGTAGATGCAGAATCGCTTCGATCTACTTGTCACGGACGTGATGCCTATATACATGATCATGCCTAGATATTCTCATAACTATGCTCAATTCTGTCAATTGCTCAAAAGTAATTTGTTCACCCATCGTAGAATACTTATGCTCTTGAGAGAAGCCACTAGTGAAACCTATGGCCCCGGGGTCTATTCTCATCATATCAATCTCCATCACTTTAATCTTGCTTTGCTTTTTTACTTTGCTTTTACTTTTTACTTTGCATCTTTATACCAAAAATACCGAAAATATTATATCTATCAGATCTCACTCTCGTAAGTAATCGTGAAGGGTTTGACAACCCTTAATCGCGTTGGTTGCGAGTAGCTATCGCTTTGTGCATGTACTAGGGACTTGAGCGTCGGCTCCTACTGGATTGATACCTTGGTTCTCAAAAATTGAGGGAAATACTTATGCTACTCTGCTGCATCATCCCTTCCTCTTCGGGGAAAACCAACGCAAGCTCAAGACGTAGCAGGTATCAATCCAGTAGGAGGCCACGCTCAAGTCCCTTGTACCTGCACAAAGTGATAGCTACTTGCAACCAACACGATTAGGGGTTCTCAATCCCTTCACGGTCACTTACGAGAGTGAGATCTGATAGATATAATATTTTTGGTATTTTTGGTATAAAGATGCAAAGTAAAAAGTAAAGGCAAAGTAAAAAAGCAAAGCAAGATTAAAGTGATGGAGATTGATATGATGAGAATAGACCCCGGGGCCATAGGTTTCACTAGTGGCTTCTCTCAAGAGCATAAGTATTCTACGGTGGGTGAACAAATTACTGTTGAGCAAGTGACAGAATTGAGCATAGTTATGAGAATATCTAGGCATGATCATGTATATAGGCATCACGTCCGTGACAAGTAGATCGAAACGATTCTGCATCTACTACTATTACTCCACTCATCGACCGCTATCCAGCATGCATCTAGAGTATTAAGTTAAAAACAGAGTAACGCCTTAAGCAAGATGACATGATGTAGAGAGATAAATTCATGCAATATGAAATAAACCCCATCTTGTTAGCCTCGATGGCAATGATACAATACGTGCCTTGCTGCCCCTTCTGTCACTGGGTAAGGGCACCGCAAGATCGAACCCAAAGCTAAGCACTTCTCCCATGGCAAGAACTACCAATCTAGTTGGCCAAACCAAACGTATAATTCGAAGAGACTTGCAAAGATAACCAATCATACATAAAAGAATTCAAAGAAGATTCAAATATTATTCATAGACAGACTTGATCATAAACCCACAATTCATCGGTCTCAACAAACACACCGCAAAAAGAAGATTACATCGAATAGATCTCCACAAGAGAGGGGGAGAACTTTGTATTGAGATTCAAAGAGAGAGAAGAAGCCATCTAGCTACTAACTATGGACCCGGAGGTTTGAGGTAAACTACTCACACTTCATCGGAGGGGCTATGATGATGTAGAAGCCCTCCGTGATGACGGCCCTCTTCCGGCGGAGCTCCAGAACATGCCCCAAGATGGGATCTTGTGGATACAGAAAGTTGCGGCGGTGGAATTAGGTTTTTTGCTCCTCTTCTGATCGTTTGGGGGTATGTGTGTATATATAGGAGGAAGAAGTACGCCGACGGAGCAACGAGGGGCCCACGAGGCAGGGGGGCGCGCCCTAGGAGGGGCGCCCCCACCCTCGTGACCGCCTCTTTTGTTCCTTGGAGCAGAGGGTCCAAGTCTCTTGGATCACGTTCGGTGAGAAAATCACGTTCCCGAAGATTTTATTCCGTTTGGACTCCGTTTGATATTCCGTTTATCTGAAACACCGAAATAGGCAAAAACAACAATTCTGGGCAGGTCCTCCGGTTAATAGGTTAGTCCCAAAAATAATATAAAAGTGGAAAATAAAGCCCAATATAGTCCAAAATAGTAGATAAAATAGCATGGAGCAATAAAAAATTATAGATACGTTGGAGACGTATTAGGCATCCCCAAGCTTAATTCCTGCTCGTCCTCGAGTAGGTAAATGATAAAAAGAGAATTTTTGATGCGGAGTGCTACTTGGCGTAATTTCAATGCAAATCTTCTTATTTGTGGTATGAATATTCAGATTAGAAAGATTCAAGACAAAAGTTTATATTGACATAAAAATAATAATACTTCAAGCATACTAATAAAGCAATTATGTCTTCTCAAAATAACATGGCCAAAGAAAGTTATCCCTACAAAATCATATAGTCTGGCTATGCTCCATCTTCACTAAACAAAGTATTTAAATCATGCACAACCCCGATGACAAGCCAAGCAATTGTTTCATACTCTAACTTTTTCAAAACTTTTTCAATCTTCATGCAATACATGAGCGTGAGCCATGGATATAGCACTATAGGTGGAATAGAATGGTGGTTGTGAAGAAGACAAAAAGGAGGGGAAGATAGTCTCACATCAACTAGGTGTATCAACGGGCTATGGAGATGCCCATCAATAGATATCAATGTGAGTGAGTAGGGATTGCCATGGAACGGATGCACTAGAGCTATAAATGTATGAAAGCTCAACAAAAGAATCTAGTGGGTGTGCATCCAACTTGCTTGCTCAAGAAGACCTAGGGCAATTTGAGGAAGCCCATCATTGGAATATACAAGCCAAGTTCTATAATGTAAAATTCCCACTAGTATGTGAAAGTGACAACATATGAGACTCTCTATATGAAGAACACGGTGCTACTTTGAAGCACAATATATGAGACTCGCTATATCATGGTGCTACTTTGAAGCACAAGTGTGGAAAAAAGGATAGTAGCATTGCCCCTTTTTATTTATTTTCTTTTTTGGGCCTTCTTTTTTCTTTGGCCTTTCTCTTTTTTTGGGACAATGCTCTATTGAATGATGATCATCACACTTTTATTTATTTACAACTCAATGATTACAATTCGATTATAAAACAAAGTATGACTCTATATGGATGCCTCCGGCGGTGTACCGGGATATGCAATGAATCAAGAGTGACAAGTATGACGAAATTATGAACAGTGGCTTTGCAACAAATACTATGTCAACTACATGATCATGCTAAGCAATATGACAATGATGAATGTGTCATGATGAACTAGATGGTGGAAAGTTGCATGGCAATATATCTCAGAATGGCTATGGAAATGCCATAATAGGTAGGTATGGTCGCTGTTTTGAGGAAGGTATATGGTAGGTGTATGATACCGGCGAAAGGTGCGCGATATTAGAGAGGCTAGCAAAGGTGGAAGGGTGAGAGTGCGTATAATCCATGGACTCAACATTAGTCATAAAGAACTCATATACTTATTGCAAAAATCTAGAAGTTATCAAAGCAAAGTATTACGCGCATGCTCCTAGGGGGATAGATTGGTAGGAAAAGACCATCGCTCGTCCCCGACCACCACTCATAAGGAAGACAATCAATAAATAAATCATGCTCCTACTTTGTTACATAACGGTTCACCATACGTGCATGCTACGGGAATCACAAACCTTAACACAAGTATTCTTTAAATTCACAACTACTCAACTAGCATGACTTTAATATTATCACCTCCATATCTCAAAACAATTATCACACTTCAATATTTTCTTAGTATTCAACACACTCAAAAGAAAGTTTCACAAATCTTGAATACCAAGCATATTATTATTAAGCAAATTACCATGCTATTAAGAGACTCTCAAAATAATTTAAGTGAAGCATGAGAGATCAATATTTTTTTAAAACAAATCCACCACCGTGCTCTAAAAGATCTAAGTGAAGCACATAGAGCAAAATTATAACGCTCAAAAGATATAACTGAAGCACATAGAGCAAAACTACTTAGCTCAAAAGATATAAGTGAAGCACATAGAGCAAAATTATCTAGCTCAAAAGATATAAGTGAAGCACATAGAGTATTCTATCAAATTTTAATTCATGTATGGCTCTATCAAAAGGTGTGTACAGCAGGGATGATTGTGTCATACTAAGACACAAAGACGTAAATAATACAAGACACTCCAATCAAAACACATATCATGTTGGTGAATAAAAATATAGCTCCAAGTAAATTACCGATGGAAGTGGACGAAAGAGGGGATGCCTTCCGGGGCATCCCCAAGCTTTGACTTTTTGGTGTCCTTGGATTATCTTGGGGGTGCCATGGGCATCCCCAATCTTAGGATATTTCCACTCCTTGTTCCATAATCCATCAAAAGAATTCACCCAAAACTTGAAAACTTCACAACACAAAACTCAAAATAGAAAACTCGTGAGCTCCGTTAGCGAAAGAAAACAAAAGACCACTTAAAGGTACTGTAATGAACTCATTCTTTATTTATATTGGTGTTAAACCTACTGTATTCTAACTTCTCTATGGATTATAAACTATTTTACTAGCCATAGATTCATCAAAATAAGCAAACAACACACGAAAAACAGAATCTGTCAAAAACAGAACAGTCTGTAGTAATCTGTAGCTAGCGCAAGATCTGGAACCCCAAAAATTCTAAAATAAATTGCTGGACTTTAGAAATTTATCTATTAATCATCTGCAAAAAGAATTAACTAAATATCACTCTTCAGATAAAAATGACAGCAGTTCTCGTGAGCACTAAAGTTTCTGTTTTTTACAGCAAGTTCAACAAGACTTTCCCCAAGTCTTCCCAACGGTTCTACTTGGCACAAACACTAATTAAACACAAAAAACACAAACAAAACAGAGGCTAAATAATTTATTTATTAAATAACAGCAAGGAATAATATTGGGTTGTCTCCCAACAAGCGCTTTTCTTTAAAGCCTTATAGCTAGGCATAATATTTTAATGATGCTCACATGAAAGACAAGAATTGAAGCACAAAGAGAGCATCATAAAACACGTGACAAACACATCTAAGTCTAACATACTTCCTATGCATAGGCATCTTATAGGCCAACAAATTATCAAGGCAAGCAAAAACTAGCATATGCAAGGAAGCGGAAAGAAACAATAGCAATCTCAACATAACGAGAGGTAATTTAGTAACATGAAAATTTCTACCACCATATTTTCCTCTCTCATAATAATTATATGTAGGATCATAAGAAAATTCAACAAAATAACTATCACATAAAATATTTTCAACACGATCCACATGCATGCAAAGTTGACACTCTTCCAAAATAGTAGGATTAACATTAATTAAAGTCATGACCTTTCCAAACCCACTTTTAATATTATTGCAAACATTATAATCAATCTCATATTCATCATGGGGTTTAAATAAATTTTCAAGATCAAAAGAAGAATCACCCCAATCATGATCATTGCAACAAGTAGAGGACATAGCAAAACTAGCATCCCCAAGCTTAGGGTTTTGCATATTATTAGAACAATTGACATCAAGAGAATTTATAATAAAACCATTGCAATCATGCTTTTTATTCAAAGATCTATCATGAAGCACTTCATCACAACTTTCAGATTTACGGATTTCAGGCAAAAGCTTATAAAGATAATCTAGTGCATCCAAATTACTAGGAATTTGTTCATCATAATTGGATCTCCTAAAAAGATTGGCAAGCGGATGAGGATCCATAGATCTTAGGTTCTCTGTTTAGTAATAAATAAACAACTATTCCAACCATACGAGCAAACAAGAAACGGGCAAAGAGAGGCAAATAGAGAGGGAGGATAGAGAGAGAGAGGGCGAATAAAACGGCAAGGGTGAATTGGGGGGAGAGGAAAACGAGAGGCAAATGGCAAATAATGTAATGCGAGAGATAGGGATTGTGATGGGTACTTGGTATGTTGACTTTTTGCATAGACTCCCCGGCAACGGCGCCAGAAATCCTTCTTGCTACGTCTTGAGCTTGTGTTGGTTTTCCCCGAAGAGGAAGGGATGATGCAGCAGAGTAGCATAATTATTTCCCTCAGTTTTTGAGAACCAAGGTATCAATCCAGTAGGAGCCAATGCTCAAGTCCCTCGTACCTGCACAAAGCGATAGCTACTCGCAACCAATGCGATTAGGGGTTGTCAATCCCTTCACGGTCACTTACGAGAGTGAGATCTGATAGATATAATATTTTTGGTATTTTTGGTATAAAGATGCAAAGTAAAAAGTAAAAGCAAAGTAAAAAAGCAAAGCAAGATTAAAGTGATGGAGATTGATATGATGAGAATAGACCCGGGGGCCATAGGTTTCACTAGTGGCTTCTCTCAAGAGCATAAGTATTCTACGGTGGGTGAACAAATTACTGTTGAGCAATTGACAGAATTGAGCATAGTTATGAGAATATCTAGGCATGATCATGTGTATAAGCATCACGTCCATGACAAGTAGATCGAAGCGATTCTGCATCTACTACTATTACTCCACTCATCGACCGCTATCCAGCATGCATCTAGAGTATTAAGTTAAAAATAGAGTAACGCCTTAAGCAAGATGACATGATGTAGGGAGATAAATTCATGCAATATGAAATAAACCCCATCTTGTTATCCTCGATGGCAATGATACAATATGTGCCTTGCTGCCCCTTCTGTCACTGGGTAAGGACACCGCAAGATCGAACCCAAAGCTAAGCACTTCTCCCATGGCAAGAACTACCAATCTAGTTGGCCAAACCAAACGGGTAATTTGAAGAGACTTGCAAAGATAACCAATCATACATAAAAGAATTCAAAGAAGATTCAAATATTATTCATAGATAGACTTGATCATAAACCCACAATTCATCGGTCTCAACAAACACACCGCAAAAAGAATATTACATCGAATAGATCTCCACAAGAGAGGGGGAGAACTTTGTATTGAGATTCAAAGAGAGAGAAGAAGCCATCTAGCTACTAACTATGGACCCGAAGGTCTGAGGTAAATTACTCACACTTCGTCGGAGGGGCTATGATGATGTAGAAGCCCTCCGTGATGACGGCCCTCTTCCGGCGGAGCTCCGGAATAGGCCCCAAGATGGGATCTCGTGGATACAGAAAGTTGTGGCGGTGGAATTAGGTTTTTTGCTCCTCTTCTGATCGTTTGGGGGTACGTGTGTATATATAGGAGGAAGAAGTACGCCGGAGGAGCAACGAGGGGCCCACGAGGCAGGGGGCGCGCCCTAGGGGGGGGCGCCCCCCACCCTCATGACCGCCTCTTTTGTTCCTTAGAGCAGGGTCCAAGTCTCATGGATCACGTTCGGTGAGAAAATCATGTTCCCGAAGATTTTATTCCGTTTGGACTCCATTTGATATTCCGTTTATCTGAAACACTGAAATAGACAAAAAACAGCAATTCTGGGCTGGGCCTTCGGTTAATAGGTTAGTCCCAAAAATAATATAAAAGTGGAAAATAAAGCCCAATATAGTCCAAAACAGTAGATAATATAGCATGGAGCAATCAAAAATTATAGATACGTTGGAGACGTATCAATACCTTGGTTCTCAAAAACTGAGGGAAATACTTACGCTACTCTGCTGCATCATCTCTTCCTCTTCGGGGAAAACCAACGCAAGCTCAAGACGTAGCAAGAAGGATTTCTGGCGCCGTTGCCGCGGAGTCTACGCAAAAAGTCAACATACCAAGTACCCATCACAATCCCTATCTCTCGCATTACATTATTTGCCATTTGCCTCTCGTTTTCCTGTCCCCCCAATTCACCGTTGCCATTTTATTCGCCCTCTCTCTCTATCCTCCCTCTCTATTTGCCTCTTTTTGCCCATTTGCTTTTGTTTGCTCGTGTGTTAGATTGCTTGTTTGTCGCGATGGCTCAAGATACTACCAAATTGTGTGATTTCACCAATACAAATAATAATGATTTCCTTAGCACTCCGATTGCTCCTCTTACCGATGTTGAATCTTGTGAAATTAATACTGCTTTGTTGAATCTTGTTATGAAAGATCAATTCGCCGGCCTTCCTAGTGAAGATGCTGCTACTCATATGAATAGCTTCGTTGATTTATGTGATATGCAAAAGAAAAAAGATGTCAATAATGATGTCGTTAAATTGAAGCTATTTCCTTTTTCGCTTAGAGATCGTGCTAAAGCTTGGTTTTCGTCTTTGCCTAAGAATAGTATTGATTCATGGAACAAGTGCAAACATGCTTTTATCTCTAAGTATTTTCCTCCCGCTAAGATCATCTCTCTTAGAAACGATATTATGAACTTTAAAAAACTTGATCATGAACATGTTGCACAAGCTTGGGAGAGAATGAAATTAATGATACGTAATTGCCCTACTCATGGTTTGAATTTGTGGATGATCATACAAAATTTTTATGCCGGATTGAATTTTGCTTCTAGAAATCTTTTAGATTCGGCCGCGGGAGGCACTTTTATGGAAATCACTTTAGGAGATACTACTAAACTCCTAGATAATATAATGGTTAATGATTCTCAATGGCATACTGAAAGATCTTCTAATAAAAAAGTGCATGCGATAGAAGAAATTAATGTGTTGAGCGGAAAGATGGATGAACTTATGAAATTATTTGCTACTAAGAGTGTTTCTTCTGATCCTAATGATATATCTTTGTCTACTTTGATTGAGAATAACAATGAATCTATGGATGTGAATTTTGTTGGTAGGAATAATTTTGGTAACAACGCTTATAGAGGGAATTTTAATCCTAGGCCATATCCTAGTAATCCTTCTAATAATTATGGGAATTCCTACAACAACTCTTATGGAAATTATAATAAGATGCCCTCTGAATTTGAGAATAGTGTTAAAGAGTTTATGAATTCGCAAAAGAATTTTAATGCTTTGTTTGAAGAGAAATTGCTTAAAGTTGATGATTTGGCTAGGAACGTTGATAGAATTTCTCTTGAGATTGATTCTTTAAAGCTTAGATATATTCCTCCTAAGCATGATATCAATGAGTCTCTCAAATCCATGAGAATTTCCATTGATGAGTGCAAGGAAGGAACCGCTAGGATGCGTGCTTCCAAAGATGCCTTTATTAAAGCGTGTTCCTCCAATTCATATGAAAATCAAGATGAAGATATAAAAGTTATTGATGTGTCCCCTATTAAATCTTTGTTTTGCAATATTAATCTTGATGAAACTGAATATGATCTTCCTTTACCTAGAAGGCGTTCTAAAAATTCTGAGTATTTAGATCTTAATGATGAAATTGATGAAAGTGGGATCGAAAGAAATAAAAATCTAGATGTTGCTCAACCCACTATATTGAATTTCAAGGAATTTAATTATGAAAGTTGCTCTTTAATTGATTGTATTTCCTTGTTGCAATCCGTGCTAAATTCTCCACATGCTTATAGTCAAAATAAAGCCTTCATCGAACATATTGTTGATGCCTTGATGCAATCTTATGAAGAAAAACTTGAGTTGAAAGTTTCTATCCCTAGAAAACTCTATGATGAGTGGGAACCAACTATTAGAATTAAAATTAAATATCATGAGTTTTATGCTTCGTGTGATTTGGGTGCTAGTGTCTCTACTATTCCCAAGACTTTGTGTGATTTACTAGATTTCCGTAATTTTGATGATTGCTCTCTAAACTTGCATCTTGCGGATTCCACTATTAAGAAACCTATGGGAAGTATTAATGATGTTCTTATTGTTGCAAATAGGAATTATGTGCCTGTAGATTTCATTGTTCTTGATATAGATTGCAATCCTTCTTGCCCTATTATTCTTGGTAGACCTTTCCTTAGAACGGTTGGTGCGATTATTGATATGAAGGAAGGGAATATTAGATTTCAATTTCCACTAAAAAAAGGGCATGGAACACTTTCAAAGAAATAAAATAAAATTACCATATTAAACTATCATGAGAGCCACTTATGGATTGCCTACCAAAGATGGCAATACCTAGACCTATCCTCGCTTTTATGCCTAGCTAGGGGCGTTAAACGATAGCGCTTGTTGGGAGGCAACCCAATTTTATTTTTGTCCCTTGATTTTTGCTCCTGCTTAGTAATAAATAAATTATTTAGCCTCTGTTTTGGTTGTGTTTTTTTGTGTTTAATTAGTGTTTGTGCCAAGTAGAACCGTTGGGAAGACTTGGGGAAAGTCTTGTTGAACTTGCTGTCAAAAACAGAAACTTTAGCGCTCACGAGAACTGCTGTCATTTTTATTTGAAAGTGATATTTAGTTAATTCTTTTTGCAGATGATTAATAGATAAATTCCTCACGTCCAGCAATTTATTTTAGAATTTTTGGGGTTCCAGATCTTGCGCTAGCTACAGATTACTACAGACTGTTCTGTTTTTGACAGATTCTGTTTTTCGTGTGTTGTTTGCTTATTTTGATGAATCTATGGCTAGTAATATAATCCATAGAGAAGTTGGAATACAGTAGGTTTAACACCAATATAAATAAAGAATGAGTTCATTACAGTACCTTGAAGTGGCCTTTTGTTTTCTTTCGCTAACGGAGCTCACGAGTTTTCTATTTTGAGTTTTGTGTTGTGAAGTTTTCAAGTTTTGGGTGAATTCTTTTGATGGATTATGGAACAAGGAGTGGCAAGAGCCTAAGCTTGGGGATGCCCATGGCACCCCCAAGATAATCCAAGGACACCAAAAAGTCAAAGCTTGGGGATGCCCCAGAAGGCATCCCCTCTTTCGTCCACTTCCATCGGTAATTAATTTGGAGCTATATTTTTATTCACCAACATGATATGTGTTTTGCTTGGAGCGTCTTGTATTATTTGTGTCTTTGTGTCTTAGTATTCCTTAATCATCCTTTCTGTACGCACCTTTTGAGAGAGCCATACATGAATTAAAATTTGATAGAATACTCTATGTGCTTCACTTATATCTTTTGAGCTAAGTAGTTTTGCTCTATGTGCTTCACTTATATCTTTTGAGCTATGTAGTTTTGCTCTATGTGCTTCACTTATATCTTTTGAGCTAGTTAATTTTGCTCTATGTGCTTCACTTATATCTTTTGAAAGTTCTAATTTTCTCTATGTGCTTCACTTAGATCTTTTAGAGCACGGTGGTGGATTTGTTTTAAAGAAACTATTGATCTCTCATGCTTCACTTAAATTATTTTGAGAGTATCTTAATAGAATGGTAATTTGCTTAATAATAATATGCTTGGTATTCAAGATTTGTGAAACTTTCTTTTGAGTGTGTTGAATACTAAGAAAAGATTGAAGCTTGATAATTGTTTTGAGATATGGAGGTGATAATATTAAAGTCATGCTAGTTGAGTAGTTTTGAATTTAAAGAATACTTGTGTTAAAGTTTGTGATTCCCGTAGCATGCACGTATGGTGAGCCGTTATGTGATGAAGTCGGAGCATGATTTATTTATTGATTGTCTTCCTTATGAGTGGCGGTCGGGGACGAGCGATGGTCTTTTCCTACCAATCTACCCCCCCTAGGAGCATGCGCGTAATACTTTGCTTTGATAACTTCTAGATTTTTGCAATAAGTATATGAGTTCTTTATGACTAATGTTGAGTCCATGGATTATACGCACTCTTACCCTTCCACCTTTGCTAGCCTCTCTAATACCGCGCACCTTTCGCCGGTATCATACACCTACCATATACCTTCCTAAAAATAGCCACCATACCTACCTATTATGGCATTTCCATAGCCATTCCGAGATATATTGCCATGCAACTTTCCACCACCTAGTTCATCATGACACATTCATCATTGTCATATTGCTTAGCATGATCATGTAGTTGACATAGTATTTTTGGCAAAGCCGCCGTTCATAATTTCTTCATACTTGTCACTCTTGATTCATTGCATATCCCGGTACACCGTCGGAGGCATCCATATAGAGTCATACCTTGTTTTAGAATCGAGTTGTAATCATTGAGTTGTAAATAAATAGAAGAGTGATGATCATCATTCAATAGAGCATTGTCCCAATAAAAAAAGGCCAAAGAAAAAAAGGCCCAAAAAAGGGGCAATGCTACTATCTTTTTTTCCACACTTGTGCTTCAAAGTAGCACCATGATATAGCAAGTCTCATATATTGTGCTTCAAAGTAGCACCATGTTCTTCATATAGAGAGTCTCATATGTTGTCACTTTCATATACTAGTGGGAATTTTACATTATAGAACTTGGCTTGAATATTCCAATGATGGGCTTCCTCAAATTGCCCTAGGTCTTCGTGAGCAAGCAAGTTGGATGCACACCCACTAGTTTCTTTTGTTGAGCTTTCATACATTTATAGCTCTAGTGCATCCGTTGCATGGCAATCCCTACTCACTCACATTGATATCTATTGATGGGCATCTCCATAGGCCGTTGATACGCCTAGTTGATGTGAGACTATCTTCTCCTTTTTGTCTTCTCCACAACCACCATTCTATTCCACCTATAGTGCTATATCCATGGCTCACGCTCATGTATTGCGTGAAGATTGAAAAAGTTTTGAAAAAGTTAGAGTATGAAACAATTGATTGGCATGTCATCGGGGTTGTGCATGATTTAAATACTTTGTGTGGTGAAGATGGAGCATAGCCAGACTATATGATTTTGTAGGATAACTTTCTTTGGCCATGTTATTTTGAGAAGACATAATTGCTTTGTTAGTATGCTTGAAGTATTATTATTTTTATGTCAATATAAACTTTTGTCTTGAATCTTTCTAATATGAATATTCATACCACAATTAAGAAGATTTGCATTGAAATTATGCCAAGTAGCACTCCGCATCAAAAATTCTCTTTTTATCATTTACCTACTCGAGGACGAGCATGAATTAAGCTTGGGGATGCCTGATACGTCTCCAACGTATCTATAATTTTTGATTGCTCCATGCTATATTATCTACTATTTTGGACTATATTGGGCTTTATTTTCCACTTTTATATTATTTTTGGGACTAACCTATTAACCGGAGGCCCAGCCCAGAATTGCTGTTTTTTTGCCTATTTCAGTGTTTCGGAGAAACAGAATATCAAACGGAGTCCAAACGGAATAAAATCTTCGGGAACGTGATTTTCTCACCGAACGTGATCCAGGAGACTTGGACCCTGCTCCAAGGAACAAAAGAGGCGGTCACGAGGGTGGGGGGCGCCCCCCCTAGGGCACGCCCCCTGCCTCATGGGCCCCTCGGTGCTCCACCGACGTACTCCTTCCTCCGATATATACACACGTACCCCCAAACGATCAAAACAGGAGCCAAAAACCTAATTTCACCGCCGCAACTTTCTGTATCCACGAGATCCCATCTTGGGGCCTGTTCCGGAGCTCCGCCGGAAGAGGGCCGTCATCACGGAGGGCTTCTACATCATCCTAGCCCCTCCGATGAAGTGTGAGTAGTTTACCTCAGACCTTCGGGTCCATAGTTAGTTGCTAGATGGCTTCTTCTCTCTCTTTGAATCTCAATACAAAGTTCCCACCCTCTCTTGTGGAGATCTATTCGATGTAATCTTCTTTTTGTGGTGTGTTTGTTGAGACCGATGAATTGTGGGTTTATGATCAAGTCTATCTATGAATAATATTTGAATCTTCTCTGAATTCTTTTATGTATGATTGGTTATCTTTGCAAGTCTCTTTGCATTATCCGTTTGGTTTGGCCAACTAGATTGGTAGTTCTTGCCATGGGAGAAGTTCTTAGCTTTGGGGTTCGATCTTGCGGTGTCCTTACCCAGTGACAGAAGGGGCAGCAAGGCATGTATTGCATCGTTGCCATCGAGGATAACAAGATGGGGTTTATTTCATATTGCATGAATTTATCTCTCTACATCATGTCATCTTGCTTAAGGCGTTACTCTGTTTTTAACTTAATACTCTAGATGCATGCTGGATAGCGGTCGATGAGTGGAGTAATAGTAGTAGATGCAGAATCGTTTCGATCTACTTGTCACGGACGTGATGCCTATATGCATGATCATGCCTAGATATTCTCATAACTATGCTCAATTCTGTCAATTGCTCAACAGTAATTTGTTCACCCACCGTAGAATACTTATGCTCTTGAGAGAAGCCACTAGTGAAACCTATGGCCCCCGGGTCTATTCTCATCATATCAATCTCCATCACTTTAATCTTGCTTTGCTTTTTTACTTTGCCTTTACTTTTTACTTTGCATCTTTATACCAAAAATACCAAAAATATTATATCTATCAGATCTCACTCTCGTAAGTGACCGTGAAGGGATTGACAACCCCTAATCGCATTGGTTGCGAGTAGCTATCGCTTTGTGCAGGTACGAGGGACTTGAGCATGGCCTCCTACTGGATTGATACCTTGGTTCTCAAAAACTGAGGGAAATATTTACGCTACTCTGCTGCATCATCCCTTCCTCTTCGGGGAAAACCAACGCAAGCTCAAGACGTAGCAACAACTCACACCGCATTGTTGTCCAAGGTTCTGAATTCGGCAAGCATCTTTGAAATCATCATTCCCTGGGCAGTAATATATTGCACCAGGCGAGCGATTGCGGGGTCATTCCCTTGGATAGAGGGGGATGGTTGAATTCCTGACGCTGTAACAATGGGGAAGAAACAGAACTCCCTTCGATCTGCCACTTGCGGGAACTTGGTTCGGAGGTATAGGATCACCTCCATAGCAGCGGCCTGAATGGCCAAATCAGTGGTAGGCATGGCTCTACCCTGAAAAACCAACGGTTGTCCATCTGCTGCGGGACCGGGGCTGATGTGCACCCTTGCATCATAGCGATGAAGGTGAGGTACGGGTGTTGACTAGAACACCAGATAGTCGGGGCTAGCATCATAGCCAAAGGCTTGGGTGAGCATCTCAGCAAGAAGGGGTGGAACTCTAGCATGGTTGACGGTGCTGGTGCGGCTATGGAATTTAGTAGTTTTGAGGGTGCTAGCCATGACTGGAGTGTTACTATCTAGGCTTCTCTACAGGGACATGGCTGAATGAGGAGTGAGCGATACGACGAGCGGAAAAGGGGGCTTTTATAGGCAGCTATGCGGGACATGCCTGCATGGTGTGGCCCCTTTCCCTTAATGGCGAAGGGCAAGCGGTGCGGCCGACCAGAAAGGATGTGGCTGCTACTTGCTCCACGGATAACTAGGCGGGGACAGCAGGGTGAGGACGTGTCGGTCCCGACTGCGCCACCTGTGGATTAACAGTGGCCATGCCGGATGCCAGGGATGAGTCAAATCCCTTAGGGTAATTACGGTTTACTGGTAGCGGTGATCTAAGACTAGGATAACCTATGCCAGCTTGGCTGCTCTGATACCATGCCCTGTGGCACCCCGATCCGCATGGAGCAGGGGCTCTTCGTACGTCAGCCCAGGATAACACCTGACGCATGACAGGTCCATAATACATCATTCCAGGTACAATAATATTCATCAAATACATGTGCATAAGCTTACATCATTGATGAATACAATCATCTAGCATAGCCCTACGGCTATTTAAATGGAAGCAGAAGTTTATTAAAAATGGCGGTGGAAGTCTTGATTTGGCAGCATAACAACTCTCGCTGGGCTCCACAACTCACAGGACTGGCAAGGTTACGGCCTAGCACGACGGATTAGGACAACAACTCGGGTACGACCTACAAAACTGGCATGACACACCAGGTCAGTACATTGAATATACTTGCAAGACAACCAAATACATAGCATCCAACCAAGCAGTAGACAAGGCAAGACCCGAGCGCATGCAACAACCTATCTCATATCAATTACTAAACATGACATGATAAAAATCAACTAAGCATGAACAAAAATCATAGCATCTGCTAACATGGCAATAACATGGCATATCAGATCATGCTTCTAACATGGCAAAGGAAAAACATATCATATCAGCTCAATCATGGCATAAATTAACGTATCAATCAAAGCATGGCATAGCATCATGAAATTATGCTGAAAATAAACTACCAATAATATCCAATTACAGACATAGCATGTTAACCTTATACAATCATCTTCTGTTCTGCCTTGGTTTTTAAATGCAACATATTACTCATGCAATGCAGCTCAACTTGTACACCGAGTCCCGCGGACTCTCTTACCAACGGGTTGCCTCGCAACCGAACGGTGATCTTTCCGGCGATCACAACCACGACCAACACTTGGTCTCCAACACTCACCGAGACCTCGTCTCGTGATCATATCAAAACATCGTCGTGACTTCTCACGACCATCACCATATTTTTGTTATCACAAATTTATTTACCAACTTAATTATTTCAGGTTTATCCTCCATTTCGACCAAGACCTGATAGTGGGACCTACTACGAACTGTTGCTATCGATAGACTTAATATACACTCTGCAGAGGTAGCACACCGTACCCACACCACGGAACCCATGGCCTCGCACTCCCATTTGGGTGGACCAACGGCATTCCGACAAAACCGACCTACTGCCATGACACTCTCCCGGCCACTCCGACCCACTCCCAATTGGGCTAGTGCTGGGTGGCCCTGTGTCTACCAAAGACACTCCGACCACCGTCGTGGCCAAAACGTCCCTCATGGGGACCGGTACCAAAAATTTAACAACGGGCACACAAGGTTATGTTTGCCTACCTGATCAGGGTAAGCATGCCCATAACCTTCCCTAGTGGGAGGCACCGGCGAGAGGCACGGCACTAGCTCGCATTAAGGCCTTCCCGCAAAGGCAAATGTGGCTACACTGAAAAAGTTCGATTTGGCGGCACTATGCCTCGATCCCATCGATGACGGAGGAGGTTTGTTATTATTAAGTCATTTTAATAACTTCTCCATCATCATGAGCATATTTAACATGAATGCAACAATGAGCATGCAGCATACAAATGCATGGCAAAATATCGAACTTCTCAAGTGCACAACTATAGCATAAAGAACATGACAATACCACGTAATAGGATATCAACGGTGCATTACAATCCCCATAACATTTTATAACGATGACATGCACATAAAGTAGAGTAGTGACATGGCATTATCAATAACAACATTTTAATTAGCATGGCAAAAGATATCATGAAAACGCAAGCATGCATGACAGGCACAAAGGAATAACTGCAGATGAAAATGATATGAAACAACTGCAAATACACACACAAAGTGCAAGAAAAGCCAACATGCAAGTTCGGGGCTCATGATAAGAGGTTGGCTTTGTGACGCCCCGAGACTGACGCTCCAGAAGACTTCCAGCTATTCCTAGTTTTGCCGTGTGTTTCTTTTGTGCTTGCTCTTTTATTTTTTTTACATTGCATCATGTCATCATGCCATCATGTCATTAACCTTTGCATCTCAACTCAACTAATAAATTGCATAGATGGTTGATCTATTTAAATCGAGGGAAGGGTGACTTCTCTTTATAACATACCCTCCCAATATTAGGGAGCTATGAAAATAATCTATTCTTATGGAATCACCTAAAACACACTTGCAAAATTTCTCCATGCCTTTGTTATCTCGCTTCTTGACCTCGAACTTTGTCCGTAAATTCTTTCGTCATTTTTTGGAGCTCCACCAAAAATCCGAACATTTTTAGACCTTCCTTTTACCAAGTCCCAGTTCAAACCCATTTGAATTTAATTCAAATGAGTTTGAATTTATATCTTTCAATCTTCGCCTTTTCTAATTTTCTCGGACCGAGCATATTTTCGGGAGTCCAAGAAAATTAACCACATGCCCAAATTCTTCCTCTAACCTTCTCTTCTCTCCTTTTCTTTCTCTTGTTTTTCTCTGTTTTTGTAAAGAGAAGAATTAAGAGGGAGAGAGAGCCCAGCCTGGCCATTTGGGCCTCCAGCAGCCCCGTCCCACCAGTGGCCCAAGGCCCAACCGGCCCCTGTCTATCTAACCCTAGCCTCGACCCACATCTCCCTCACGCACCCTCTCTCTCGTTCCCTCGCGCCGCCATAGACCACTCGCTCGATCGCCTCGCGCTCCTCTATCCTCTCACGTGCCTCCCTCTCCCGCGTGGTCGCCCGCCGCAGCGCCGAACCGCCGTCCTCGGCTACCTCGTTCCCGCGCGCGCCATGGCGCCCTCCAGCTGCGTCGTGCCCGTCGTCCGCCGCCGCCTGGCCCGTTCGGCCGTCTCCTCGCGCGACCACAGCGCCTCACCGGACCCAGGGAGCACCGCCGTCGCCTGCAGTCGCCGGTGCCCACAGCTCCTCGCCGGACCCGGTCCTCGCGCCCTCCTCCTCGCCTTCAAGCCCCGCGCCCGGTTCCCTCGAGGTCTAGTGCCGCCGCCTTCCCCACTCCAGAGAGGCCGCCGCCTTGCTGCTTCGTCCCCACCCCACCAGGGCCTCCCTGCCCTTGCCCTCCTTCTTCCCGCGTCTGCGGCCTCCCTGCCTACAAGCCACCGGCAGCAGTGCCACCGCTGTAGTTCAGCGGCAAGCTCCTCCAGCCGCGCCTCCGTTTCCATGGCCTCGCGTGCCTTGTCCTGTATCGTCTCCAGCCGGTGACCGATGAGCCCTGCGGCCGGTTGCCAACTTTTTCGTCGGACCTCCTCTACCGCGAGCCCGATGCCCGCTTCTTGCCACTGCTCATGCACCGCCCGGCCTAGCTGCTGACCAGAGGCCTTTTTAGCTCGAAATGTTTTGGATCAACAAGGACGAGTACCACAACTACAGCCGGTGTTTTTTTTTGTGAAGTCCGACTACAACAAACGACTACGCGACGAGACGCCAAGTACCACTACGGCCGGAGACCTCGGACCCGTCAAGTACCCTTTGGATGTGCCAAGTTCCACGACGACCCAAGTACCGCGAGAACGTTTGTACCTCTACCGTCGCCGTGGATCCGACAAGTACCCCTACAACAAGTGTACCTCTACCGTCGTCTTCGAAATCTCTAAGAACGTTAAGCACCCCTTCGAGATGACGAGACCGACAAGTTCAAATGATCCCAAGTACCTCTCCGAGAACGAGACGTATACCGCTATCGTTGCAAGAATCGAGACCGACAAGTCCGAAGATGCAAGTACCACTCTGAACCATGTACGACGACCGTCGCCGAAGACCCGTGTAACGCAAACGTCAAGTTCAACTACCATTGCGTGAACCACTACTTCCCACGACGACCCCGTGAACAACTACTTCCCCTTCGACATGTGTACCCCTACAGCCGAACTCGATCTGTTCCGATAATGCATGCTTCGAAGGTATAACCTCGAGGCGACGTCCGTGAACGAATGCTTGCGATGTTTGAGATGCTTGTGTTTGCACCATGTCCAATTTGTCACTCGTTCCCTTGTCGCCAACTCGTGGGACACCCGGAATCCGGGGACGCCCCACCATCTTTTGCACGCATCCGCATACTTCTCCTTTGCATCAGTATCTCAATCGAGTTACCGGAACCGGAACGTTGCAGTGGCACCGTTTTCGTTATCGTTGCCGTGGCACCCTTTTTCTTTCCACCACGGTGACAAATGCCTCATAATATGCTCTTGTCAACTTTTAATAAGAATTTCATAAACTTGCACATGTCAACCGCATCATGTTAACAACTTTGAAACATTTAAAATTGTTGTTTGCATTAATTACTAAATGCATATGGGGATCTACCAGAATTGTTGCTTGTTGTTCTAGCCTCATTTAAACTTGCCTAAATGTTTAGTTTGTTATGCTGCACCTCTTGCCATGTTAATCAACATTTAATTTTGTTGGTTACTTAAACGAGATCGAACTAAATAACTTGTTGTGGTGTTTCGTCAATATGCAACTCGTTGCATATTGATCTCCACTTAATTTGTAGAATTGCTTGTGCACTTTACCATGCCATGCCTCATTAAACCGGACATGCATCATACTTGTTGCGCATCATGCCATGATTTTGTGGTGGTTGTTTACTATGTTGTTTGCTCCTTTCCGGTGTTGCTTCTTCGGGTTGGTTCCGATAACATCGTGTTGTGAGGATTCGTTCGACTACGTCCGTTTGTCTTCTTCATGGACTCATTCTTCTTCCTTGCGGGATCTCAGGCAAGATGACCATACCCTCGAAATCACTTCTATCTTTGCTTGCTTAGTTGCTCACTCTTTTGCTATGCCTATACTGCAATACCTACCACTTGCTTATCATGCCTCCCATATTGTTGAACCAAGCCTCTAACCCACCTTCTCTTAGCAAACCATTGTTTGGCTATGTTACCGCTTTGCTCAGCCCCTCTTATAGCGTTGTTAGTTGCAGGTGAAGATTGGAGCTTGTTCCATGTTTGGAACATGGATTTTTGTTGGGATATCACAATATCTCTTATTTAATTAATGCATCTATATACTTGGTAAAGGGTGGAAGGCCCGGCCTTGCCGCCCTAATTTCCGTCATATCGGTGTTATGTTCCCGGATTTTGCGTTCCTCACGCGGTTGGGTTATAATGGGAACCCCTTGACAGTTCGCCTTGAATAAAACTCCTCCAGCAATGCCCAACATTGGTTTTACCAATCGCCACATAGCCTTTTTTCCCTTGGGTTTCGTGGACCCAAGGGTCATCTTTATTTTAACCCCCCCGGGCCAGTGCTTCTTTAAGTGTTTGTCCGAAACGGGCAGCCTGCGGGGCCACCTCGGGAAAACTCGAGGGCTGCTTTTACTCGTAGCTTGACCTATCTGAGTGTGCCCTGAGAACGAGATATGTGCAGCTCCTATCGGGATTTGTCGGCACATTCGGGTGGTGTTGCTGGACTTGTTTTACCATTGTCGAGGATGTCTTGTAACCGGGATGCCGAGCCTGATCGGATTGTCTTGAGAGAAGGAATATCCTTCATTGACCGTGAGAGCTTGTGATGGGCTAAGTTGGGACACCCTTGCAGGGATTTGAACTTTCAAAAGTCGTGCCCGCGGTTATGGGAAGATGGGAATTTGTTAATGTCCGGTTGTAGAAAACCTGAAGTTTATCTTAACTAAAATACATCAACCGCGTGTGTTGCCGTGATGGTCTCTCTCCGGCGGAGTCCAGAAAGTGAACACGGTGTTGGAGTTATGCTTGATCGTAGGTTGTTCTAGGGTCACTTCTTGATCATAGTTGTTCGACCGTGCTTTTGCCTTCTCTTCTCGCTCTCATTTGCGTATGTTAGCCACCAAATATGCTAGTCGCTTGCTGCAGCTCCACCTCATACCTTTTACCTTACACATAAGCTTAAATAGTCTTGATCGCGAGGGTGTGAGATTGCTGAGTCCCCGTGACTCACAGATACTTCCAAAACCAGCTTGCAGGTGCCGTTGAACCGTGCAGATGACGCAACCAAGCTCAAGGAGGAGCTCGAGGAAGATCTTGTCCTTTGTGTTGTTCCGTTTCCAGTTGATCAGTAGCGGAGCCCAGTTGGGGTCAATCGGGGATCTGTGTAGCATTTGGGGTAGTATTCTTTTATTTGGCTCCGTAGTCGGGCCTTGATTGTAACTGGTTGATGTAATACTTTATTCATGTAATTGTGTGAAGTGGCGATTGTAAGCCAACTATGTATCTCTTTCCCTTATGTATTACATGGGTTGTTTGCGAAGATTACCTCACTTGCGACATTGCTTTCAATGCGGTTATGCCTCTAAGTCGTGCTTCGACACGTGGGAGATATAGCCGCATCGAAGGCGTTACAAGTTGGTATCAGAGCCTTCCCCAACCTTAGGAGCCCCCTACTTGATCGAATCGCTGGCGTTATTGAGTCTAGAAATATTTTGAGTCATTTAGGAATTATATATATCGGAGAGTTAGGACTTCTTTTACTCCTCAGTCCCTTCGTCGCTCTGGTGAGGCATCCTGACGTAGAGTTTTGACTCTTCTCTTCTAAAATTTCACTAAAAAAATTTTTAGGATCACGCGGGTATCTTGGAATCGTTCCGATGGTTTTGTGACGAGAACATTGTTCTTGGTGCCTCCTGACATTTAGGGGTTGTGGAAGTGTCCCGGGGAGTTGAGCTCCGAGGTGTTCTCGTCACAATTTTATCATTGCAGTCCTGGAATACCTGAGTTTAGTTTCGCCGACATCAAAAATCTCTTTTATGCAGTTGTTGGTGAGATAACCTCGATGCCACCCAGTACTGGGGCGGGAGTTCGGGAGTATTACCATAACTCGTATAACGAATGCTTTTCGAAGGTTGAGGTAGATGATTTCCAAAGGTTTCTTGGTTATGTGTTGAAGGATGGATACAGCTGGATGTAGGATTTGTTAGTTTTGGGTGAGATATTATGCTTCCCCTGTATCCCCAACATCAGATTGCATAACCAGAAAATTTCGAGAGTTTATAAGTGGGAATTCAAGTAGCTCTTAGAATATCTTTCCGACAGATGTATAATATGAAATTGGGGTTCGACGTCTAGTGGTCCGCCTATTTACGGTTGGTTTTACAGTGGTCTTGTTGTGTCTTAAAGAGTCCTTGGCCATGCCGACTCGGGGACACTTTGTATGTCATGTGCACTTCCTTGCACATGATGGTGTTGTACGATCGAGCCCGTGTAGGCCCCACCACAAAAACTTCGGACGAAATTTCTATCATATGTTTGTTCCGGCTTATTTTGCAAGCCAATCCTTTGTTTTGTTTTGAGTTGTGGTATTCGAGTTGCTTCAATGTCAAGTGTTTGATTCCATACCTTCCCCAAATGGTGTTCTCATACTCCGATGCGAATACTAATCCTTCTTGATAATTGAGATTGTCATGTCAAACATTTTCAACCGGCGTGTTTTCTCTTCAAGTGGATCCGATCATTTCAACATCCGCTTTCATTCGTGTTTCCACTCTGCTTTCATTCAAACTCTTTAGAGGATGTTATTTTTTTTGAGCCATCTAATTCAACTGGTGCAATCTATCTTTTAAATCCTTCAACGATGTTTCTTTTGAGTGGGCCCTAACCCACAAGTCTTTTCTCAGGATCTTACCTGACTCTTCTTATTTTCCCGGAGCTATCCTCAAATTTCTTTTCGAAGTTTGACGTAAGAATGAATTTTCATCAGTCAGATGTGTTTCTCAAAGATCTCTCAATTTTGTTTCATTGTGGGTTCAACCTTTCTAATATTCATCCCGGAGTATCTCAACAACTCATGTTGATGTTTCGCATCGTCATTCTCAACATTTGAAGACCGAAGAAGAGTTTTCCTCCAAATCTTATCCGTTCTTCTAAAGATTCGTGATTCTAGCTTGTTGCCATCCTCTTATAATTATTTTCGATTGTGGGAATTTTTTTTCACCCATCCGGTGCAATTCAGGAGTCTTTTCAGTTTGATTTTCCGGAGGCCATCTTTTCAAATATTATTCATTGCAGCTCTCAGTTCTTTTTCTCCAATCTTATCGGTGCATCGTTAAGTGATCTCTAATCAGTCGTGATCCCTTCGTTCTCATATATCTAGATTGTCTCAAGTATCTTCGTTCATTTCATAATTCTTACCCGGTGATTCATCCCTTTATTTCGTTCATTTCAAATTCTTACGGTGGTTTGTTCAAGAGTTCTTCTCCTTCGTTATCATACAGATTCATTCGTTCTTTCATCCTACCGGTGGATCATCGAAGACCTTCTCAAGTTGGCGCTATATCTATCTTAATCTTTTCTATGAGAATAAGTAATATGCCAAATCCGTTGTTTGTCATCAATTTAATTGGTGAAGGTTAAGCATAATATAATTCTTATTCTTGTTTCATCCATATGTTAATATTTTCTTCCGGAGTTTGTTCACGATGAGTAAATTCTTGGTTTCAAGTGCTCGTCTTTCTTTCCCGGAGTTCCAAGCTCTCGCAATTATGTAATCACGGAGATCTATCTAAATCTTTACAAGGTTCCATCTTGTGTTTTCAACTACCCTTTCTTTCCGTTTGATCATTCTTTTGTTTAACGGAGTTCTTTATGGAGGTTCTACATGATGGGTCATCAAAGATTTAATTCCTTCATGAAGTTTTTTTTAGATTCTTTTCAGAGGAGCTATACTTCAAGTATTCTTCATCTTGCATCCCGAAGTGCAATTCTTTCTACCGTATCATTGGAGGTGGTATTATGTCATTCTTGATAATTTGAGTTCATGTTTTATGATTCACATGTTGTAAGAATGAGATACTTTAAATCCATCAATCTCGTCATTGGAGTTATCTTGGGTTATATTTCACCTAAAGCTTTCCCTAAGGATTGTTGCTATCTATGATGCTTATAAAGGACCCAAGTTCTTCTTTATCCTCTCGATGAAATAAGTTTCTCGTCTCCTTGTTCATATTAATTCAATCTATTGTTTTCGTTAGTGGCAGAATTTCACCTCATAATTTTGAGATGTTCTCCATAAGCCCACAACAAGCTTACTCTTTTCATTGTTGGTTTTTCCAACAACTCCGTTCGACCCTTCTCCAAAAGATGTTTTTTCAAGCTCATTTGTGGCACAAGTTGTCATTTTCTTCTCAATTATTTCCTTTCCAATGATCCAACTTCTTTTCTTTCGTTCCGGAGGCATTGTTTTGTTGCTATATTCACCCATCATCTCGTTTTGTCAAAGATCATGTTCTTTTCGTGCTTATCCAGTTAACCGGAGTATCGTGCCCTCTTTTCAAATTCTATCATCTTATCAAGTTTTACCTCCCTTCTCAACCGGAGTGTTGTCTGAGATCTTTCTTACCCCTTATTCCATTCATTCAATAGTTCCGGAGGCAGTGTGTTGTGATTTCATCAAGTATCTTCTCATCTTACCAAGTTCTTATTCAATTCTTTTTCTTTTCAATCGGAGTGCTTCCCGAAGTTGTTCTTCCTTGTTCCTCTTTTCTAACAGAGTGTTTTCAACTTCGTTCATCTCCGTTGTATTCCTTTCTCGAAATGGCTTAACATTTTCAAGGTTCTTTGGTTTCACTCATTGGTCAAAGAAGCAATTAATTTTACCTCTTCTCTTTCTTTTCCGTTTTCCTCCAGTGCCATCCTAGATCTCGGGACGAGATCCTCTCGTAGTGATGGAGTGTTGTGACGCCCCGAGACCGACGCTCCAGAAGACTTCCAGCTATTCCGAGTTTCGCCGTGTGTTTCTTTTGTGCTTGCTCTTTTATTTTTTTGCATTGCATCATGTCATTAACCTTTGCATCTCAACTCAACTAGTAAATTGCATAGATGATTGATCTATTTAAATCGAGGGAAGGGTGACTTCTCTTTACTAGATGACCAGTTGCGCCAAATGGCGCAAAGACCCGTTTAAAACCATGTTCGTGTTGAAAATATTTGCATTTTTTCAATAAGTGTATATTTGAGTAGTTATGGGGACCTCTCCCAGGTTGAACTTCCTTACAACAATCATTCTTCACCTTAGCCTTTGTACCTTCCTGGAAAACAGAATAAGAACACGATTACTCAAAATTAAAACCCTATAAGGGATTATTGCAATACGAAGCTAGCACTGATACACAAAAAAGACTAGATTGCTCTAACTAAAGTAAGGGATGACCGAACTCATCCAATATCTCTGCCGGGATGGTAAACAGAATACGTAAATGATTACTTAAGTAGTTCACTACTTGCTCCAGCGCCCACTTCCTAAAAGATCTCAGCTTCGCACCTAAAGCAGGCCAACAACTGTAGCTATTTTTTTTAATGAATTTTGGTATGATTGAAGAAAACTCTCACCATATTTTAAGATCCCTTCCAGCCTCCTGCTCTAACAAAACACACATTGTAATTAATCCAGCAACGACTTCATCAGAGCAACATAGACATAAATATATATATTCTACATGCACCAGGATATCAGGATGTGGTGACCTTGGTCTCCATGATCCTTGACATCACAACCATGGAAAGAAACAATTAGCTACTTGACAAAATGACGGCAGCGGCCCAATGTCGAGAAAAGGAGGAGGAACCACAAGACATGCCTTCTTAAATTTTATCAAGGTTATAGATACAAAATAACATAGCTCATGAACAGAATCTAAATAGGCAACCAGGAGCATGTGGGACGGAAATAACTATGTGGCACATGACAGCTAGAGCAGCAAAGAAGAAACATGATTTATTGGCTTACCTATTTTGAATACCCGCAAAAAAATTGAATTTCTTTCATCTCAAATGTGTAAGAACACAACTTTTGTAACCCTGTGAGACACCATTGTAATCAAATACCACATGCGTCCTACCATAATGCCATTCATTAAATTATGCCATCACCTGCTGTAAAAATAGGGGAAATAATATTAAGACTTGAACATGACTGAGAGGCTGAACGGGGATTAGTTAAAATAGAAATCTAACTGTGTGGATATCTTTCGCATGGCCACAACGACCTGCATGATAAATGAGAATCCCTGAGCTAAACACGAATCAGAAAACCAGCTAACACAATCCACAGGGCCTTCCATTACTCTCCACGTGACTTTTAGCTAACCAGGTTCTGAATGAAAGGCAATCCCTCCGTATCTTTGCAATGCCCCTTGAAAATAGAGAATGAGAGTCAATATAGATTAAAATATTGCCAATTCATTACTCACAAACCGGCTACATATGTTTAAATTTAAGGCTCTAAAGGAAAAAAGGCGTGAGAAAATGCTACACACACACACGAAAAGACGAACAAAAAGGACAGGAAAAGCAGCCAAAGTATACCTTCAGCTTCAGTCGAATGGTCTGATTGAGTTCCTGGCCAAATTGTTCATACATCCTCATCTGCAGCTATCTAAGGCACAAGGCAGTGAGTGGAGAACAAACATTCAAATAAACCACTGTGTGAGTATATAAATGAGACGCATACCCAACCAAATGAGGGAATTAAGCTGGACTGTTTCTTTTCATGTAATACTAACTGAATGACCAATTATAGGAGCAGATGCATTTAAAGCCCTAGTATGGACAATAGGTATGTCATCTGAATACATTAGAAGCCTACAGGGAAATTATATATGAAACGAAGCAATCAATCTAACCATCAAAACTTTAATCCCGAATAAGAGATATCCCATTTGTAAATTATTCAATGATATCAGAAATGGGAGGGTGAAACACACTGGCAAGATGATCCTGGCTGAGAAATCAGGAGCCCAAGGAGAGAGGCCCGAAAGGTCAAGCCATCAACGTCAAGCAACACTGCTTTTTTCGAGCTGATATAACCACTGTTGCCGACTGTGTGACCTTTTTAACGCTCATAATTAGTCTCTCAAATTACCTAATCCTACAATTATTCTCCAAACCTGAGAGCTTGCAACACACACATATGTGAAGCCTGAAGTGGCCAATCGAGCAAGAAACACTCGGGGAGGACCACCCAGGGAACATAGTTAATACTAAAGATAATACTGTCTATCCAAACTAAACAAAAAACATTGCACTACAACAGAGAATAATTAGGGACAATTTCACTATGTACAATGCATTGATAAATATAAAAAATATGCCTGAAAAGAACCAGGTTCAGACGGCTTCAGATATATCAACAAAGTAGCAGTATGCCCAGGAGCAAAGATAAAACTTCATGTCACTGTATGGTCCTCTTGCGCCGAAATAAAGAGTGATGCTCAAGATAGCTAATCTCAATGTATAGGACCACCCAGGGAACACAGTTAGTTTCATGCTTTCATGTTTATGACCCTGTCATAATATGGTCACAATATGGTCCTGTCGCACTTGAATACCACTGAACCCAGGGCGACAAATTTAGTTTCCAACATTCAGGTTTACACATCCAAAAAAATAAGTAGTCTGCAGGTTCAGTTGCAAGATCAAAGTTAAAAGCACCACAAGATTAGATAACACTACATATCCAGAATTCAGTTCAACCCGTCTTTCTCTAACCGGTCAAGGGCCTTAAGAGTTTGAAATCACTCCAATTTATTTATCGTGTAAAGGAACCATCTCAAACAACAAGCCTAATTTTACTCTTGCTATATTTTTCTATGGTTGTCAATACAGCGAGCAGGCGAACCCCAAAACATATAGGCAGCCAACCTGACCGCACAAACACACGAGCTTATGAATGTGTACATACCTTATCATGAAAGACAACAACTACCAATTTTCTGTATGGTGCTCTTGTCCTCAGGAAACAGAAAAGTCAGTTATATACAAGGAACATGTACGCCAGTTAGTAAGGCGTAATTTCAGCGCTAGAAGTAGGAAAGAGAGCTGCAAAAAGCACCCAGTTTCGACAGTTCCAACTACTAATTTTCAGAAAAAGAAAGCAAAACGCAAAACCAAAACAATAGAGAAGCTTTATCAGAGTAGTGCGCAGGAAAAAAAATACAGAGTCACGGGTAGATTAAGTTGAATGCATGTGTATCATATTAATAAATAAACGGGGTAAGCACAAATTTACAGAAACTTATGATAACTACAATATATTGTGCAAGCATGTATTCTGCAGTATGGAAAACACCATCAGTGTTGCATATGGAGCACCTGTACTATCACATACTGAGTAGTAGGTCAGATTCGCTTGCAAATTTCAGTGTTGGATAGGAGTAGTTCCCAGCGTACAATGAAGTTTTCTAACGGTCTATTTTGTTCGCAGTGATCGTTTCCTCCCAGACAAAGCAATCGACCTGGTTGATGAGGCGGGATCTCTTGTCAGGCTACGCCATGCCAAGGTACTACAGATGTTTTCGAATGGTGATGCACCTAAATATTTTCCAAAATGTCTGAATCTGAATTTACAAGATGTCTGAATCTGAATTTTGAACTATGCTGACAGCTACCTAAGGAAGCTAAAGACCTCGCCAAGAAGCTCAAGGAAATCACCAGACAGAAGAACGACGACATCCGCTCCCAGCAATTTGAGACGGTAATCTTCTCGTCTACAGGTCAACCTGAAATGCACACCTTATAGGAGGACGCTAATTATCTGAATGGTTATAGGCCGGAGAGCTTCGCAGCCAAAGGCTGGAGCTCAAAATCAAGATCATGTCGCTGGTGGACAAGAGCAATGAGGTGAGCAAGGCAGAGGTGGAGTCGGGAGCGTCGGCTGGCCCAATGGTGACGAAGGCGGACATCCAGCACATCGTCACATCGCGGACCAGCGTCCCCGTGGAGAAGGTCTCTGTGGACGAGTCCAACCAGTCGTTCAAGATGGAGGAGACCGTGCACGGGCGCGTCACCGGCCAGGACGAGGCCGTCAGGGCCATAGGCCGCGCCATCCACCGTGCGCGCGTTGGGCTCAGGAACCCCAACCGGCCGGTGGCCAGCTTCAATTTCGCCAGCCCGACGGGCGTGGGCAAGTCGGAGCTGGCCAAGGCGCTGGCAACCAGCTACTACGGCTTAGAGGAGGCAATGGTCCAGCTGGACATGAGCGAGTTCGTGGAGCAGCACACGGTGGCCAAGCTCATCGGCCCCCCTCTCAGCTACGTCAGCTGCGGACGAGTCGAAGGCAAGGACGACGGCTCGAAGATAAGGCTTGTGAGGAAGGCAGCTGGAGAGGGCAGAGGGGAGAGATGGTGGCGGCAGCTGGAGATGGCGAAGGGGAAAGATGATGTTCCTCTTCCTCTGGGCAGCCCTCATCTCTAGAGCCGCCGACGCCATGAGAGGGCTCCTCCGCCCGGATCCAGGCGCAACGAGGGTCACTGGAGGAGCGGCGAGGCGAGCTCGGGACGGGCCTCCTGCGGCGGGGTTCGTCTGCGGGGGAGAGAGATGGGTGTCCACGAGTGGAGCGCTGCCGCCTGCGCGCACTGGCCGGCCTGCACTTGATCCAGAGGGGAGGTGGGTAGGGTTGAAAGGGAGGAGAAGGGAGAGAGAGAGGGGAGGGGAGGAGGCGATGGCGTAGGCGAGAGGAGGAGAGGAGGAGACAGGAGAGGGGAGGAGGCCATGGCGGAGGCGAGAGGAGGGAAGATGGGGCGCTCGGACCGCGCTGCTACAATAACCCTGTTCATGGCGAATAAAAGGAGACGTGGCCGGTGCCACTAGTTGGGCGCATTGGCTTATCCTTTATATGTTCAATAACATACCCTCTCAATATTAGGGAGCTACGATAAATAATCCATTCATATGGAATCACCTAAAACACACTTGCAAAATTTCTTCATGCCTTTGTTATCTCGCTTCTTGACCTCGAACTTTGTCCGTAAATTTTTTCGTCATTTTTCGGAGCTCCACCAAAAATCCGAACATTTTTGAACCTTCCTTTTACCATGTCCCAATTCAAACCCATTTGAATTTAATTCAAATGAGTTTAAATTTATATCTTTCAATCTTCGCCTTTTCTAATTTTCTCGGACCGAGCATATTTTTGGGAGTCCAAGAAAATTAATCACATACCCAAATTCTTCCTCTAACCTTCACTTCTCTCTTTTTTTTCTCTTGTTTTTCTCTGTTTTTGTAAAGAGAAGAATTAAGAGGGAGAGAGAGAGCCCAGCCTGGCCATTTGGGCCTCCAGCAGCCCCGTCCTACCAGTGGCCCAAGGCCTAGCCGGCCCCTGTCTATCTAACCCTAGCCTCGACCCACATCTCCCTCGCGCACCCTCTCTCTCGTTCCCTCGCGCCGCCAGAGACCACTCGCTCGATCCCCTCGCGCTCCTCTATCCTCTCGCGTGCCTCCCTCTCCTGCGCGGTCGCCCGCTGCAGCGCCGAACCGCCGTCCTCGGCTACCTCGTTCCCCCGCGCGCCATGGCGCCCTCCAGCTGCGTCGTGCCCGTCGTCCGACGCCGCCTGGCCCGTTCGGCCGTCTCCTCGTGCGACCACAGCGCCTCACCGGACCCCGGGAGCACCGCCGTCGCCTGCAGTCGCCGGCGCCCACAGCTCCTCGCCGGACCCGGTCCCCGCGCCCGGTTCCCTCGAGGTCCAGTGTCGCCGCCTTCCCCACTCCAGAGAGGCCGCCGCCTTGCTGCTTCGTCCCCACCCCACCTGGGCCTCCCTGCCCTTGCCCTCCTTCTTCCCGCGTCCGCGGCCTCCCTGCCTGCAAGCCACTGGCAGCAGCGCCACCGCTGTAGTTCAGCGGCAAGCTCCTCCAGCCGCGCCTCCGTTTCCATGGCCTCGCGTGCCTTGTCTTCTATCGTCTCCAGCCAGTGACCGATGAGCCCCGCGGCCGGTTGCCAACTTTTTCGCCGGACCTCCTCTACCGCGAGCCCGTGCCCGCTTCTTGCCGCTGCTCACGCACCGCCCGGCCTTGCTGCTGACCAGAGGCCTTTTTAGCTCGAAATGTTTTGGATCAACAAGGACGAGTACCACAACTACAGCCGGTGTTTTTTTTTTGTGAAGTCCGACTACAACAAACGACTACGCGACGAGACGCCAAGTACCACTACGGCCGGAGACCTCGGACCCATCAAGTACCCTTTGGATGTGCCAAGTTCCACGACGACCCAAGTACCGCGAGAACGTTTGTATCTCTACCGTCGCCGTGGATCCGACAAGTACCCCTACAACAAGTGTACCTCTACCGTCGTCTTCGGAATCACTAAGAACGTCAAGCACCCCTTCGAGATGACGAGACCGACAAGTTCAAATGACCTCAAGTACCTCTCCGAGAACGAGACGTATACCGCTATCGTCACAAGAATCGAGACCGACAAGTCTGAAGATGCAAGTACCACTCCGAACCATGTACGACGACCGTCGCCGAAGACCCGTGTAACGCAAACGTCAAGTTCAACTACCGTTGCGTGAAACGCTACTTCCCACGACGACCCCGTGAACAACTACTTTCCCTTCGACACGTGTACCCCTACAGCCGAACTCGATCTGTTCCGATAATGCACGCTTCGAAGGTATAACCTCGAGGCGACGTCCATGAACGAATGCTTGCGATGTTTGAGATGCTCGTGTTTGCACCGTGTCCAATTTGTCACTCGTTCCCTTGTCGCCAACTCGTGGGACACCCGGAATCTGGGGACGCCCCACCATCTTTTGCACGCATCCGCATACTTCTCCTTTGCATCGGTATCTCAATCGAGTTACCGGAACCGGAACGTTGCAGTGGCATCGTTTTCGTTATCGTTGTTGTGGCACCCTTTTTCTTTCCACCACAGTGACAAATGCCTCATAATATGCTCTTGTCAACTTTTAATAAAAATTACATAAACTTGCACATGTCAACCGCATCATGTTAACAACTTTGAAACATTTAAAATTGTTGTTTGCATTAATTACTAAATGCATATGGGGATTTACCGGAATTGTTGCTTGTTGTTCCGGCCTCATTTAAACTTGCCTAAATGTTTAGTTTGTTATGCTACACCTCTTGCCATGTTAATCAACATTTAATTTTGTTGGGTACTTAAACGAGATCGAACTAAATAACTTGTTGTGGTGTTTCGTCAATATGCAACTCGTTGCATATTGATCTCCACTTAATTTGTAGAATTGCTTGTGCACTTTGCCATGCCATGCCTCATTAAACCGGACATGCATCATACTTGTTGCGCATCATGCCATGATTTTATGGTGGTTATTTACTATGTTGTTTGCTCCTTTTCGGTGTTGGTTCTTCGGGTTGGTTCCGATAACGTCGTGTTGTGAGGACTCATTCGACTACGTCCGTTTGTCTTCTTCATGGACTCGTTCTTCTTCCTTGCGGGATCTCAGTCAAGATGACCATACCCTCGAAATCACTTCTATCTTTGCTTGCTTAGTTGATCGCTCTTTTGCTATGCCTATGCTGCGATACCTACCACTTGCTTATCATGCCTCCCATATTGTTGAACCAAGCCTCTAACCCACCTTGTCCTAGCAAATCGTTGTTTGGCTACGTTACCGCTTTGCTCAGCCCCTCTTATAGCGTTGTTAGTTGCAGATGAAGATTAGAGCTTGTTCCATGTTTGGAACATGGATTTTTGTTGGGATATCACAATATCTCTTATTTAATTAATGCATCTATATACTTGGTAAAGGGTGGAAGGCCCGGCCTTATGCCTGGTGTTTTGTTCCACTCTTGCCGCCCTAGTTTCCGTCATATCAGTGTTATGTTCCCGGATTTTGCGTTCCTCACGCGGTTGGGTTATAATGGGAACCCCTTGACAGTTCGCCTTGAATAAAACTCCTCCAGCAATGCCCAACATTGGTTTTATTATTCGCCACCTAGCCTTTTTTCCCTTGGGTTTCGCGGACCCAAGGGTCATCTTTATTTTAGCCCCCCCCCCCCCCCCCGGGCCAGTGCTTCTCTAAGTGTTGGTCCGAAACGGGCAGCCTGCGGGGCCACCTCGCGGAAACTCGAGGGCTGGTTTTACTCGTAGCTTGACCTATCTGAGTGTGCCCTGAGAACGAGATATGTGCAGCTCCTATCGGGATTTGTCGGCACATTCGGGCGGTGTTGCTGGACTTGTTACCATTGTCGAGGATGTCTTGTAACCGGGATGCCGAGCCTGATCGGATTGTCTTGGGAGAAGGAATATCTTTCGTTGATTGTGAGAGCTTGTGATGGGCTAAGTAATGACACCCCTGCAGGGATTTGAACTTTTGAAAGCCGTGCCCGCGGTTATGGGCAGATGGGAATTTGTTAATGTCCGGTTGTAGAAAACCTGAAGTTTATCTTAATTAAAATACATCAACCGCGTGTGTTGCTGTGATGTTCTCTTTCCGCCAGAGTCCGAGAAGTGAACACGGTGTTGGAGTTATGCTTGATCGTAGGTTGTTCTAGGATCACTTCTTGATCATAGTTGTTCGACCGTGCTTTTGCCTTCTCTTCTCGCTCTCGTTTGCGTATGTTAGCCACCAAATATGCTAGTCGCTTGCTGCAGCTCCACCTCGTACCTTTTACCTTACCCATAAGCTTAAATAGTCTTGATCGCGAGGGTGTGAGATTGCTGAGTCCCCGTGACTCACAGATACTTCCAAAATCAGGTTGCAGGTGCCATTGAACCGTGCAGATGACGCAACGAAGCACAAGGAGGAGCTCGAGGAAGGTCTTGTCCTTTGTGTTGTTCCGTTTCCAGTTGATTAGTAGCGGAGCCCAGTTGGGGTCGATCAGGGATCTGTGTAGCATTTGGGGTAGTCTTATTTTATTTTGGCTCTGTAGTCGGGCCTTGATTGTAACTGGTTGATGTAATGCTTTATTCATGTAATTGTGTGAAGTGGCGATTGTAAGCCAACTATGTATCTCTTTCCCTTATGTATTACATGAGTTGTTTGCGAAGATTACCTCACTTGCGACATTACTTTCAATGCGGTTGTGCCTCTAAGTCGTGCTTCGACACCTGGGAGATATAGCCGCATCGAGGGCGTTACAGGCTTGCCTGGGGGTTGACATATACTCTGGAAAGAAGTGAGAAACGACCACGGAAAGATTTGCCAGAAACAGTTCTCTCTCGGAGGGGGCTGTTTACGGGCAAGGGCAAAATGGTCATTTTCACTGGGTGAAAATATTATGAACATGACATCAACAGAACGGGCTCGACGAAACGAAGACGTGGGCTTTGGAATCACCTGATTCGGAGCTACGGGTAAAAAGATATGACTGTTTAACTACCAGGGACCTATCGGTAAAGAAAATCATTACAAACTGGGCCCTGGAAGAAAAACAGATCGCGTCTTTCTCAGAAATACTCTTTCCAGAGAGGAAAGCGCATTCTGGCCCGAAGAAGAGGAAGAATACGCTTTCGGCGACTGAAAGCGCACTTCCCAAAATACGCTTACGCGTACGGAAAGCGGCTTTGCGGCGGGGCGTCGCCACTTATCCACGCTGGCACTGGGCCAGGCCCGTCGGTCGCTGACAGGTGGGGCCGTGCGAGGAGGGGCCCACCTGGACTGGCTTCTTCCTCCTCCCGCTCGACGCGCGCCTGGCCGAGGGGGAACGCCAGCCCCGACGGCGCTCGCCGATGCGTCCGGCCACGGCAGGCGACGGGCGACCTACCCATGGGTTCAGGAGGAGGAGGCGCACCTCGGGGTAGTCTCCGTTGCCGGCGACGAGCACTGGAGAGGGAGCCACCCAGCCCGCGGTGGAGAGGGGCTTCGGCCTTCGGTGGACACGGGGCTCCGGTGGGGGATACGGACGGGCGAGGGGTCGGGAAGGGCTGCCGGAGAGTGGCGCATCTAGTGGAGGGTTCGGACGGGGCAGGGGACGACTGGAGGGAGGGGTTTGGCACGGAGGCCGAGCGATGGGATCGCCGGAAATCCGAGCACTCCGGTGAGGGATTTGGTCGGGCTCGGGCACTGGAGTGTTCTGGCGGGAGGGGGGAGGGGTTTGAGAGAGCTGGCTTGCTCGGGGAGGGTCACGGACGGGCCATAAATAGCCGAGGCGGGAAGCACCGAGCCGGTCACCGCCGAGCGAGTCCGGCCACGGGGGGCGCACGGGAAGGCGACGAGGAGGGTGAGGATGAGCGCCAGAGGCTCACGGAGACGAGCAAGGCTCGAGGACAAGAGGAGGAGGCGGACACCAGCGAGGAAGAGGACGAGCCCACGGGCACGCATTGTTCGAGCGTTGGCACGGCTTGCCGGAGAAGAAAACGAAGGGGGCCAGAGGTCCAGAGGGAAGAGGACGTCGAGGGGGAACTGTTGGACATTAATGGCGAGGCCAGAGACGGTCGGAGCAGCGCTGCCGATGAGAACAGTGGCTAGACCATCGTTTTGGCTGGCTGCCCTCGTAGTCACCACTGGCATGGCGCGCTCTGGGTTTTTTACCGAGGTAAGTTCATGTCTACCGCGTAGCCCTTCCAGCGTGGAATATTATCGTGGTAAGGAAACGGGTAGAGACAAACTGATCTGAGTAAACCGAGCTCGAGAAGTTTGTTGTTCAAACTTGGCCACACACCGGAGGTTAAACCGAGAGGGTAAAAGGTAAAAATGTTGTCTGGGAGGCTTAGGGTAGAAAGGACTATGGTCCTGGGAGTTCTGAGGTAAAAATGGACAACTATTTACCGTAGTTGCTGTACAACCACCAAATCTGACCCAAAAACTGAATCATGATAAAGCACTCACTAGGAGTGATGGATTAGGCTAAAACTTGGCCAATCTTGATGATTTGGACATACAATGATGCTGTAAAAAGTTCATACCAAATGGACTCACCAAAATGGTACTTCCTTCACAGCTATCATTTCTGTCCAAAAGAACTTCAGAAAAATACTTAGGGCAGTTGGCTAGATGAAATGAGCCCAAATCTTGTGGAGATATGTTATATGGATATGAGAAGACCTGGGAATATTTTCAGCCATGATGGAACAAGATAAAATGCACTTGCTTCACAAACTGAAAAATTGGACAGAAACCAAGCATTGCTCCTGTGCTCACATAGTTCAATGAAATGAACTGAAATTGGGTGGAGGCTAATGATTTGAGACAGTTGGGAGGATGGAAAAGTCTCGTACCATTTGGAAACTCTATGAAGGTACTTCCTTCACAAAGTTACATTCTGGTCAGAAACTTTGAAAAATTGCACAGGGAGCTAGGATGAGGGGATTGAGCTCATATTTAGAATTCGTAGGTTATTTAACAAAGTTAATCACCCTGCCAAATTATAGCTAAATTGGAGTTAGGAATAAAGCACTTCCTTTGCAAAATTTCAGAGAAGGCAGAAACTTGCATTGGATCATGTGCCAAATTTTTGAATTGAGGAACCTGAGATTAGGATGGAACTAGTGATTATATAGCAAGGAAAAGCTCCAAAATTTATGTGGGGATTTTCTCTGCTATAAAAATAGTAGTTCCTTTGGAAATTGGCAGAAATGCAATATTGGCATTAATAGGAAAAGGTAATTTTTCGTTATTTAATTATAGCCAATATATTTGCCAGAGCTTGGATTAGACATAAGTATCCACTCCACCAATTCTCATGAATTTAGGAGATGGCTAGCTATGCCTTTGGATTTTATTCCTAAGAAAGGCAAGAAAAGGAATAAATCATAATTCAAAAATATTGCATGGGACTTGGCAATATTTTTGCATATCCAAGGTTCAGATAGATAGGGTAATTGGGAGGATCAACAGATCAAGGAAAATGATGGCTCCTTTGTAAGCACAAAGGGCATATCCAAATTCCAAAAATTTGGAATTAGGGTTTGAAAGGATTTGAGCTGATGCAAATGAGGGCTTGCCCACTGAAAAAGACATGAACAAAGTTTTGAAAGGTTGGAAATGACAAAATTTCTCAGAGTCATCCAGCAAACTGAGGAGAAAATTTTGAAGATGAGTGCCAAGAAGGAATAACAGCACAAAAATTGATAACCCATTTTCTGGGCTGTTACAGCTACTAAGGATAAAACGATGGGGTCTATCTCTACATAGATAGATCTTGTGTACATCATGTCATCGTTCTTATTGCATTATTCTGTTTCTCCATGAACATAATACGCTAGATGCATGCTGGATAGCGGTCGATGTGTGGAGTAATAGCAGTAGATGCAGGAAGGAGTCGGTCTACTAATCTTGGACGTGATGCCTATATAATGATCATTGCCTGGATATGTCATAATTATTTTAAGTTCTATCAATTGCCCAACAGTAATGTGTTCACCCACTGTTTGCTATTTTTCTCGAGACAAGCCACTAGTGAAACCTACGACCCCCAGGTCTTTTTTCTCATATATTTTCCTTTGTGATATATTTTTATTTGCTTTTATTTTCAGATGTACTAGACCAAAAACCCAAAAATACTTTGCTGCACTTTATTTTATTTGCAATCTATTTATTCAATCTATTACAACTTTTTCCCGTCACACACCAATTTCTGGCACCGTTACCCAAAAGGGATTGACAACTCCTTTAACACGTCGGGTTGCGATGATTTGTTATCTGTGTGCAGGGGCTTTTTACGTTGTGTTGCTTGGTTCTCCTACTGGTTCGATAACCTTGGTTTCATATTTGAGGGAAGGAAATACTGTTGTAGCTTCAAGCGACATCAAAAGGAATTTCTGGTGCCGTTGCTGGGGAGGATCTTCAACATATGCCAGGTTCCTAATCACAAATCCCATCTCCTTGCAATTTACATTGTTTGCCATTTGCCTCTCGTTTTCCTCTCCCCCACTTCACAAAAATTTGCCGTTTTATTCGCCCCTCTTTTCGTTCGCCGTTTTCTTGCCGGATTTGTTTTTGTGTGCACTCTTATTTGCGTAGTCATGATGTCTCAAAGAAAATATTATGATGTTCCTTACCCAAATATTTTTCTTGAAATTGAGAAAAGTACTAAGGAATATATGACTACACAATTTGAGCATAATAAGTATTTTACTAAAGAACTTAAGGAGCACTCCGTTGTGCTTGATGCTATTACAAAACAACTTGATGATATCAGTAGAGAAGTTTTCCATCTCCAATCTAAGTATGCTTCTGCCAAAAGATTGCTAGGAAAAATATCCGATGCACAAGCTACCTTAGTAAATCAAATGGCCGCTAAACCAATCTCGATAGAATGCAAAAGTGATGAAGATCTTAAAAAGATTGGTGTTTCTTCTATTGATTCCTTATTTCGTAAAGTTAAGATTGATGAAAAAAGGACTGGAGAAGGTCAACTTTAGGTAGAATGCGTCCCAATATTTCGAAGGGTGAAAATCTTGTTGAAAATTTTGATGAAAGTGGGTTTGCATAGGTCAAAACTTTAGCTAGTGATGTACCCACTCTTTTGGATTACAAAGACTTTAATTATGATGGTTGCTCTTTGATTGATTGTATTTTTTTGTTGCAATCCATGATAAATTTACCCCATGCTTATGAACAAAATAAAGCTTTTACTAAACATATTGTTGATGCTATGATGAAAGCTCTTGAAGAAAAATTGGAATTAGAAGTCTCAATTCCTAGAAAATTGCATGATGAATGTGAACCTACTATCAAAGTCAAGATTAAAATTATGAGTGTTTTGCTTTGTGTGACTTGGGTGCTAGTGTTTCTACAATTCCGAAATCTATATGTGATGTGCTTGGTCTTACTAATCTTGAAGAATGTTCTCTAAATTTGCACTTGGAGGATTCTACTATTAAAAAGCCTATGGGAAGAATTAATGATGTTCTTATTCTTGCAATAGGAATTATGTGCCCATAGATTTTATTGTTCTTGATATTGATTGCAATTCATCTTGTCCAATTATTCTTGGTAGACCGTTTTTACGCACTATCGGTGCCGTTATTGATATGAAAGAAGGCAACATTAAGTTCCAATTTCCTTTGAGTATGGGTATGGAACACTTTCCTAGAACTAGAATTAAGCCACCTTATGAATCAATCATGAGGGCATCTTATGGATCTCGAACCAAAGATGAAAAAACTTAGATCCTTGCTCTATGCCTAGCTAAGGGCGTAAAAATACAACGCTTGTTGGGAGGAAACCCAATGAATAAATTTTAGTTTTGCTTTTTGCTTCCTGTTTTTCAGTGTTGACACAATTATGCTACTGTTATTATTGTGTTTTTATGTTTTAATTAGTGTGTGTGCCAAGTAAAGCCTTTAGGATCTTCTTGGGTGATAGTTGTTTGATCTTGCTGAAAAAATAGAAACTTTTACGCTCATGAAATTAGTTTTTATCTTTTACTAGAGAGCGATAAAATACCCATTCCAGTTGCAGTAGATCATTATACAGATTTCTCAGGTCGTCCTAATTTTTCAGAATTTTTGGAGTTATAGAAGTATTCGAAATAGTTAGATTGCTACATACTATTCTGTTTTGACAGATTCTGTTTTCTTTGTGTTGTGTGCTTATTTTGATGGTTCTATGGTTTTCTTTGATGAGATTTTGCCATAGAAAAGTTGGAATATAGTAGATATAATACAAAAAAATATGAATTGGTTTGATACAGTACTTACAGTAGTGATTTATTATTCTTATACTAACTGATCTCACGAAGGTTTTGTTGAGTTTTGTGTGATTGAAGTTTCCAAGTTTTGGGTTATCTTACGATGAATGAAGGAAGGATGGAAGAGCCTAAGCTTGGGGATGCCCCGACATCCCAAGTTATTATCCAAAAATGAGCAACCAACTAAGCTTGGGGATGCCCTGGAGTGGCATCCCCGCTTTCTTCCAACAACCATCGGTATTTTACTCGAAACTATATTTTTATTCGTCACATGATATGTGTTCTACTTGGAGCGTCTTGTATGATATGAGTCTTTGTTTGTTTTACTTTGTGTTTTAAGTCATCCTTGCTGGACACACCTAGCCAAAATTATATCATGACTTGTTAGAATTGCTCTCTATGGTTCACTTAATTTTTTTATGAGCTATGGACTTGCTCTAGTGCTTCACTTATATCTTTTTGAGCATGATGTGCTTTAGTATTTTTGAAGAAATGCTCTCTTGCTTCACTTAGATTTATTTGAGAGTTACTAAAATTTTCTAGAAATTCTCTCTTGCTTCACTTATATTAATTTGAGAGAAAGAAAACTTTATTATGATCATGATCTTCACTTATATTTGTTGGAGCTTGTCAAAAGCAACATATGAAAATTAGTCCCAAAGTGATAGATATCCAAGAAGGATATAATAAAAACTTTCATGAAGATCATTGGAGAAAATAAACTTGATTCTTAGTAATAGTCTTAAGATATGATGATGTGATATGTGAGTTATGTTGGTGAGTAATTATGCTTTAGTAAGAATATTGGTGTTAAGGTTTGTGGTTCCCTATGCAAGTACGAAAGTAAATAGTCATGCAATGAAATTATATCATACTTATGGTGCATTATTCGGTGTTAATTATGCTTAATGCTTGCTTATGAGATTATCTGTTTCTTAGTTGGTTGCTTCCCAATCTTTTGCTAGCCTTCATTTTTGTAGCGACCCGACCTCAGACGGTCAAGTCTCTGTGCTTGAGTGTCATCCCTGGATCGGTATGCTAACACACACAGTACTCGAGGATTTATAACAGAGGTAAGTCACATGTATAAAGTAACGTAAATACTATTACCTCAATCCAAATAGCGGAAGTAATAACAAGGTTGTGGATTCCCATCAACACCAACGGCAAAGTGAGTGTAGAAATCGTAACCCTAACGTATCACTTACTAGTCGTAAGATTCTTGCAACATGAGACGTTGCAGCCACAAGGGTCAGTACATTGAATGTACTGGCAAATTCACACCATAGAGCAATGATGAATAATAACTATCACTACATGCATATATGGCTGGTGGAGGCTCTATGGTTATAATGTTTTTTGCGAAAAAGCCAATTTTTCCCTACAACAAAGGAATATATTTTATTTAACTATCATGGTAGTTGAACAACATTGAGAAGGTTCCTCCAACTCAATCCCAATTAAAAGTTAACAACCCAACAAATTAATTAAGTAAAGTGATGAGATCAATATGATAATCCAAGAACCAGATACTCAAGACGTCCATAACCGGGGACACAACTAATCATGATTAGTTTGTACACTCTGCAGAGGTTTGCGCCCTTTTCCCCACAAGACTCGATCTCCTCTGTTGGATTTCTCGCACTACATGGTGTTTGAGAAACAGATGACCGAGACACAATTTTTCAGAAGCATTAACTCTAACCCCGGGTAGACCGTACCAACCTACATCCCCTAATCTGCTAGCCTACCACTGGAAGAGGTCATGCAACTTACTCCACTATGCTAGAGCCCATAATAGCTTGTGGCTGCACACGGAAGTTTCTAGCATGAATAATCTTATGATCCCTTTGAGCCTGGGTGGCATTCCATAGGGTGATCACACAGGCCCTCCGGGATCCCCTTGGGCAAGCACTGGTTTCTCCAAGTGCCCGGGCAGACCACTGGGTCCTCCAGGGTGCCCCTACCATTCCACCCAGATGTGTATTAAAGTAGCCACCTTAAGTTAACCATTAAATAATAACTCTCACATCTGTCATGAATCACTCAACCAATCCACGTCTGCGAGCTTAGCAGAGAAATACGAGCATAACATAGAAGTAACTCCCAAGGTTTGGATGCAGGACAATAGGTTCCTACCTCATCAACTACTTCCCAATACACACATGCATGTTATCAAGTCCTAACCATGCAGTGTTCGAGGGTTGAAACTAATGCATAAAATTTGGGTATGAAAGGGATATGATCAAAGTGTGAACTTGCCTTGTACGGATGATGAAGATGATTCGCACCCATAACTCCTGATAGCTCTACTCGTCATACTCAGGTCAATCTATCGTAAGCAAGCAATAGTAACCACACATAAGCAATCACTCAAAAGATCGGAAAGAATGAAGAAGACAATTCAGAAAACATCAAAACCAAGCAAATAAGTCTTGCAACATAAAACAATTTCTAATAGTGCCAAAATTATGTGGATTTGGCCTTATTAGAAAGTTTAGGCCAAGAGCTTCGATTTGCAAAAAGAGTCAACTCAAACGGAGTTATAAAACTCAAGTTATGATCAAACGAAGTTTAAATTCAAACCTATTGACATAGTGCCAAGTGCCAGTTCCAGTTTTTTCCGTGTTTTTTTTACATCGCAGGAAATCAATATCAGACGGAGTACAAATGCCATGAAACTTTACAGAGAATTTTTATGGGATAAAAGGAACGAAACGGGCCATGGCTGCGCCTGGGGGTGCCCCGAGGGAGGCACAACCCACCAGGGTGCGTTAGGAGGCCCAGGCGCGCCTTGGTGGGTTGTGCCCACCTCGGGTCCCCCCGGACCGCCTCTTTGCTCTATAAATACCCCAAAAATCCCAGAACCCTAGGGGAGTTGACGAAATATTCATCCAGCCGCCGCAGAGTCCAGAACTACCAGATCCAATCTAGACACCATTTCGGATGGGGTTCACCACCTCCATTGGTGCTTCTCTGATGATGCGTGAGTAGTTCTTTGTAGACCTTCGGGTCCGTAGTTAGTAGCTAGATAGCTTCATCTCTGTCTTGATTCTCAATACAATGGTCTCTTGGAGACCCATATGATGTAACTCTTTTGCGGTGTGTTTGTTGGGATCCGATGAACTTTGAGTTTATGATCAGATCTATCTTTTTATATCCGTGAAAGTTATTTGAGTTTCTTTGATCTCTTATATGCATGATTGCTTATAGCTTCGTATTTATTCTCCTATATTTGGGTTTTGTTTGGCCAACTTGACCTATTTATCTTGTAATGGGAAGAGGTGCTTCGTAGTGGGTTCGATCTTACGGTGCTTGATTGCAGTGATAGAAAGGGAAATGACACGTATGTATCGTTGCTACTAAGGATAAAACGACGGGGTCTATCTCTACATAGATAGATCCTGTCTACATCATGTCATCATTCTTATTGCATTACTCCATTTCTCCATGAACTTAATACACTAGATGCATGCTGGATAGCGGTCGATGTGTGGATTAATAGTAGTATATGTAGGCAGGAGTCGATCTACTAATCTTGGACGTGATGCCTATATAATGATCATTGCCTGGATATCGTCATAATTATTTGAAGTTCTATCAATTTCCCAACAGTAATTTGTTCACCCACCATTTGCTATTTTTCTCGAGAGAAGCCACTAGTGAAACCTACGACCCCCGGGTCTTCTTTCTCATATATTTGCCTTGGCGATTTATTTTTATTCGCTTTTATTTTCAGATCTACTAATCAAAAAACCCCAAAAAACTTTGCTGCACTTTATTTTATTTGCTATCTATTTATTCATTCTATTACAACCTTTTCCCGTCACACAAAAATTTCTAGCACTGTTACCCGAAAGGGATTGACAACCCCTTTAACACGTCGGGTTGCGAGTATTTGTTATCTGTGTGCAGAGGCTGTTTACGTTGTGTTGCTTGGTTCTCCTTGATACGTCTCCAACGTATCTATAATTTTTGATTGTTCCATGCTGTTTTATTATCAATCTTGGATATTTTATAATCATTTTATAGTCATTTTATATCATTTTTTGGTACTAACCTATTGACATAGTGCCAAGTGTTAGTTGTTGTTTTTTCCATGTTTTTTCCATAATAGGAAATCAATATCAAACGGAGTTCAAATGCCACGAAACTTGACGATGATTTTTTATGGGCCAAAAGGAAGCAGATGGGCCTTGGTTGCACCTGGTGGGAGTCCCGAGGAGGGGACAACCCACCAAGGCGCTAGGAGGCCCTAGCGCGCCCTGGTGGGTTGTGCCCACCTCGGGTGCCCCCCGGACCGCCTCTTTGCTCTATAAATACCCCAAAAATACTAGAACCCTAGGGGATTCGATGAAATATTCATCCAGCCACCGCAGAGTCCAGAACCACCAGATCCAATCTAGACACCATCACAGTGGGGTTCACCACTTCCATTGGTGCCTCTCCAATGATGCGTGCGTAGTTCCTTGTAGACCTTCGGGTTCGTAGTTAGTAGCTAGATGGCTTTCTCTCTCTCTCGCTGAATTCTCAATACAATGGTCTCTTGGAGATCCATATGATATAACTCTTTTGCGGTGTGTTTGCTGGGATCTGATGAACTTCGAGTTTATGATCAGTCATATCTTTTTATATCCATGAAAGTTATTTGAGTTTCTTTGGTCTCTTATATGCATGATCTCTTATAGCCTTGTATTTCTTCTCCGATATTTGGGTTTTGTTTGGCCAACTTGATCTATTTATCTTGCAATGGGAAGAGGTGCCCGGTAGTGGGTTCGATCTTACGGTGCTCGACCCAGTGACAGAAAAGGGGAAACAACAACGTAATGGACATCGGTTGCTACTGAAGGATAAAAAAGACGAGATCTATATGTACTGCCATATAGATAAACGGATCTTGTCGTGGAGTTGACACGACAGATGTCCTAGAGCAAGGACTTAGTCGTAGGGCCATCGCACTAGGAAGCTTAAAGGGGTTAATCGGGACAAGGGACACATGAGAGAGTTTTTATACTAGTTCGGCCCCTTACGATGAAGGTAAAAGCCTACGTCTAGTTGGGATTGTATTGCTGAAGTTTCGATCTCCAAGGGGCTCAACTCGCGGCTTGGTTATCGATTTGGTTGTTTCCTCCCTAAGCCGCCACTGGGTCGTCCCCTTATATACATGGGCTGACGCCTGGCGGCCTACAGAGTCCCGGCCGGCACATAATCGTGTCCGGCTCGGTGACTTCCTTTACATGCCTTTCTTTACAAGTCTTTCCTTACATACGGCGGTTTACAATATCGGGCCTTAAGCCGGCCCCAGGCCTTTGGGCCTTCTATATGTTTAATAAACTATCATCTTGAATGTATATTGGGCTTCTTATGTAACCCGCCATTAGGGTTGACCCGGCCCCTCCTGGGCGGGTCATACTGGTAGTAATATCCCCAACATTAGGCCCCATGTTGACTTTGAACTTTGTTCCTTGTCAATCTTCAATACTTAGATAAAATCCATCTTCTGTCTGAAAAAACTCTGTAACCCGCCGTGACGTCATCTTTTGAAAACACAAAAAACTTTCATGACGTCATCTTCCAACGGATCTTTTATCTTTAATGGTTCCCAAGAATCGAGGCGTCTATATAGCTGGATAACCATTATTTTGGTTCTCCCTTGATTTTCGCGCCCGTCTGTTCGCATCTGCCCTTATAAATAGGCACGCGGCCGGTTTTTCTCATTCTCCCCTCTTCTTCATCTTCTTCCTCTCGCAGTCTCTGCTGCTGCTCGAGCTCCGCCGCTGCCGCAACTCTCATTGTCGTCCTCAAGCTTGGCCGCTGCATCACCCTGAGTTCATCCAGAGAACGCGGCGACTCTTCGCGGCAGGCCTACATCTTGTAAGTTTCTTCTCTCTCACACACCTAGATATGTTCTAGGTTTGCGAGTTCTTCAGTGTTCTTCACCTTGTTCGCCACGGATCATCTTGTAGATCTTCTCCGCAACTTCTTTTGATCCAAAAAAGAAATATAACTCGCGCGGTAGCTGTTTGGCATTCATTTTTGATATCAGTAGATCCCTTTTACCTGTATAGATGCTTCTTTATAGCCAACGAACTCATCTGTACTAGGTTTTTAGGTCTAGAATATTTCCTTTTTGGAACAGCCATTTAATCCAAAATAATAATGATAGCTTGGTGAAACTTGTTTATGCCAACACTTAGCTGAATCTGCTTTCTGAAAAATCTGTAGTCATGGCGGCTTACCACTCCGGCTTTCTTTTCCTTATATGTCATTAGCCCTTAGTTAAGCCGCCGTTACTTGTTTTACACCTTCAACCTTTAACTGTTAATTTGCCGTAAACTGAACCGGCATGTTGTTTTTTCTTTTTCAGTCCCTTGCACATCATGCCGTCAAAGACACCCACCATCTGCAATTGGGTCCCCTCAACCATAACTGAGGATCGTTTAAAAGAGTTCTTCCTCATTGGGTTTCTGCCCTCAAAAAGCATCATGTCTTATCGTGCTCCTGACCCAAAAGAAGAATGGCCCCATCCAAAAGACGGCGAAGTGATCGTCTTTACTGACCACATGAACCGTGGCTTCTCACCGCCCGGTTCAAAGTTTTTCAGAGAAGTTCTTCACTTTTTCAAACTCCATCCTCAGGATATTGGGCCCAATTCCATATCCAATATTTGTAACTTCCAAGTGCTCTGTGAGGTATATCTTCAGCAAGAGCCGACTGTGGAACTATTTAGAGAATACTTCTATCTGAACCGGCAGAACGAGTGCACCAACGGCCTTAGCTTAGAGCTTGGAGGCATCTCAATTCAGCGCCGGCAGAGTGCTATCTTCCCTCTCATAGTTTTACCAAGTCACCCAAAGGACTGGAACCAAACTTGGTTTTACTGTCAGGACATCTCACCCGCCAACGAGAAGCCACTGCCGGGTTACCGCCCCGATCGTCTTGACTCCAAGTTCGCACTGCCAGATAAACTTACCGTTGCTGAACGCAAGAAGCTGCTTCCATCTATCAGAAGAATCAACGGTTTGTTGGGGAACGGTTTAACCGGAGTCGATCTAACCCGCTGCTGGATCTCATGGCGGATTATTCCATTAAGCCGTCGTTCAAAATTGATGTATGAATATGGTGGAGACCCGGACGACTCTCTCGTCATACCCGGTTCAACTAACCGAGGAGGACATTGTCTCAATGTCAAACCTTCTGGTGAATGCGAAGTATGAAGATTGCAGTGTTGTTGGGTTAAATCCCTTCTATAAACTTAACCCGGTACCAGAAGTAAGGATATTCTGATCTTTTTCCTTTGTATTTTGTCCAGCCGTATTGTTATCACTGATCCTTCCTCTTGTCTTTGTAGGCCAACTCTGACTTTTGGAAAGTGAAATATGATCACGAAGCTGCCAAGAAGGCGAAACTCGCCGCCATGAACGCCAAGAAATCGACCCGGAGATCGAAGAAGAAAAAGAAGACCACTGCTGAAGATTTAATGAAACTTGATGACACGTCTGACTCGGAGGTAGCCCTTGATTCCCTTGGCCAATTTTTTAACAATCTTATTGACACTGATCCTTACCAGGATGACACTGGGGCCAGTCAGGCCGGGGAAGCAGAGGTAACTATCATTTCCTCCGACTCAGAGCCCTTACCAAGACACAAAGTTCGACGAGTGATCCGTAAAGTAAGGTTTTCTAACCCCTTAGCTCACTTGGATCCCAACTTTCATTTGAAAAGGCAGCAACATGAAAGCCGCCGTGAAGTTGGGATTGAACATGAACCGGCTGTCGTCCTTCAACAGACCCCTCGGAAACGCCCGAACGAGGTTTACTTATTACTGTCTTTAACTCGTTTAATGAATCCTGCTCCTTGTATTTCTTTTAACTCTTTTCTTTATCTTTCAGGAGGTGTCTCGTTCTTCAGGTGACTCATCACAAACACAATTTCCGGCTTTCAAGACTGCTCCTGGGTAATCAGAAATCCTCCTTTTTCGGGTTGCTCAATTGTATCTTTATGCTGACAATCCTGCAATATTTTTCCTTAGTGGTCAGGCTAAATCCAAGAAGACGAAGGGGCTAAACCGGCGGAAGACCCGCCAGTGCTAGCATCTGAACCGGCAAGGCTGCCTTCTCCATTGGCTAAGCTCCAGAACATCCGCCTATTGACAATGAGGCAAACCCTCCTGAGCCACTTTTGACGAAGCCATTATGAATCCTTCTACAGCTGGACCGTCAAGCTCAACCAACCGCCGTCTCCACCTGCTCAAGATGTTCAATTACTGGGAGCCCGCTTTGTTGAGCCGGGGAACCCAACGGTGCTGGCTCGGTGCACAGCAAAGCAAGAAGCATTGGAGAGGCAGAAGGTTCGCTTTGATGTTGCCAACTATGACCGTCTCAATGCAAGTGATATCTTATCCAGCTATCTCAGTCATGTACACTCCAGTCGTGAGTCTGAGATCGAGATGGTCAAGCAGCTTCAGTTGAAGTATGAGGTACGTTGTTTCCGGTTTACTAATATTCCTTCAGCCCCCAAGTCTTCAGATTATGAGAGAAACGGAATAACCTGTAGACTTAAAATATAGGCCGAGACTTTTACCTCTGAATCTTTGCCTGATATTGATAGAACAAAACTTCACCTATAGTCCCCAAGGACCGGTTTATTTTGATCATTAATGAATCGGTACTTTAGAATTTAAAACCGTCTTCAAAGTACTTAACACTCCGGTTTAACCTTGATAAACTTGCTTAACTGTGTACATTAGCCCCCAAGTGCCAAGTGTTGTTACTTTGTAAGGGACTTGGGACTTTAAATATGTTTGTAGAGTCGTAAAATTTGATTTGGCATACATTAGCCCCCAAGTGTCAAGTGGTTTATTCGTAAAGTACTTGAGACTTGAATCTTGAATTTGGATATTTGAATTTGAAACCAAGTCTTGACTTATCTGAACGTTTCACAGAATGCCTTGTCTGAATTGAACTCTCAATTGACTGACGCAAAGACCCGGCTAGCGAGTCAGGAGTCAGAAATCAAATCTTCCACCTCCAAACTGCAAATAAGCCTTTCTGCAACGGAAAATTTGAAGACCAGCTTTGCTGCCAAGGAGAAGACTTGGGAAAATGAGAAAACACTTCTGACCCGACGAGCTGAGACAGCCGAAACAGCTCTGAAAGAAATTTCAACAGAGCTGAACGGTTTAAAGGGCCGGGTGTCTCAGATGGTCGCTGCTATCTTTGGTAAGCTGCCTGATTTGACCTTTCGTATATTTTTTGCCAAACCGGAGTATAATCCGCCAACTGACTCTGTAAAAATATATGCAGGTCCGCGAAGTAAGAATCTGAGCCAAGACCCGTTGATTAAGCTGAAGGCAGTATACACTTAGTTGAACAATTGTATATCGGCGCACAACGGGCTCTGGCTGCCATCTCTCCTGCTAATCAAGGACCAACCGGACTCAGCGACGTCCTGAAGAAGCTGTCCATCCTTCCTGCCAGGTTCCAAGAAGTAAAACGCTCCTGCGCACGAGCCGGAGCTTTGACTGCCCTAAGCCGCTCCAAGGCTTGGGTGCCAGACCTAGACCCGGCGGACGTGGCAAGGGGCTATCCTACCGTGAAGGAGGACGGGTCTCCTTTTGATCAGGATGACTTCATAGCTGCATCCGTGAAGTCCGGCCTCAGGCGACTAGTCTTGGAGATGACACCAATGTGGACAAGTACCAGCCGGGTTTTGATAGTGAAAATAAGAAGATGGCCCCTCCCTCATATAAAGTAACAGACTTGATCCCACCAGTGAGAGAAGATACATTTGCCCCGGAGGTTGACCCGGTCGGCCTGATTGATGACGAAGCCGAATTTGTCGCCATGAACGGCTTTGATTGGTCAAAACCCAACTTCCAGCAAACAAATGGTGAACCGGCGAGGGAGGGACAATGATCATCTTCATGGGCTTATAAAGCCTTGTAATAACTTAGTGTTAAAACACCGCATGTTTGCTTATGCCATCGCGCATAAAATACTTCTATGTGAATCTGTGTTTCAGATGCCAATGTATCGCTTATATGTTTAATGTTCTCTGCAATGTTTGAACTCTGTTCCTGTAATACAAGAAAAGACTGGCAAGGCGGTTTAGAACCAAACGGGTTAAACACCTAATTATAGCCAATATATTTACCTCATAAAAACAGAGACAAATATAAATTGAACTTTTTAGTTAACGCAGGTAAGCGCGTATAAGTAAGAACCATACCTTGTCCTTTTGATCCTTAGATCGCCGGTTTAAATAACCGGGTGATGAATTGATAATTCAATATTATGAAAAGTTAATACTTCTTGAATACTCAATGATCATTATCTTAGTAGCTCGTACCTTTGATCCTTGAACCACCGCTTGAATAACCCGGGTGGCTGTTGTCCAATAATTGAGCGGTGAAGAAAACCAGGCTATCTTATTTGTAATATTGAAACAACAAAAGCTAAAGGGCAAGCAACAGATAAATAATTTTAACTTGTATTCAAAAGGTTGGGGGTTTCTGATTCGAATACGATCAGTAAACCGGACCAAAGGGGTTAAGCTAAGGTTCGAATACGACCATATAGCCCCTAGTGGCTTTGGCATTGCGCCGATCAAGAGGGTACCGACAGCTATGTTCTCTTTGGTTCGAATACGACCTATGTTTGAACAGGAAGCCCCCAAATGACCTTGAGAGGTTTTTAACGACCCTGATTCGAATACGATCCAAGTCGGACTCAAAAGGGGTTAAGCTATGATTCAGAAAGAAGCCCCCAAGTGAGTTTGGCCTTGAGCCGATCAAGAGGGTTACGACAGCTATGTTCTCTTTGGTTCGAATACGACCTATGTTTGAACAGGAAGCCCCCAAGTGACCATGAGATTTGCAGCTAGATTCGGATACGATCATAAGCTGGACCAAAAAGGTTAAACTTGATTCAAATATGATCAGCTCCTTAATAGTCATTTGTAAATAAGAAATAATAAAGATGCATAGTCTTTGAAAAGAAAAGAGACCGATGGTCTTACTTTATTGCTTATCATAGTATATACAACGTGAACGTATGTACATGATGAGAGCCGGTGGCTCAGGTGTAGTATGGCCGAAGTTGAGCAATGTTCCACGGCCGGCGGGTCTCTTCCTTCCGACTTACGTGAGTCTTTGTGCTCTCGAACGTCAATGAGGTAATATGACCCGTTGTTTAAATTTTTACTGACCACAAAGGGTCCTTCCCAAGGTGGGGATAGCTTGTGTGCATCTGACAGATCCTGGATGAGCCGGAGCACCAAGTCGCCTTCCTGAAAAGTCCTGGACTTAACCCGGCGGCTGTGATAACGACGCATGTCCTGTTGATAAATTGCTGACCGGGCCGCTGCTAAGTCTCTTTCTTCATCCAACAAGTCAAGTGCATCCTGTCTGGCTTTTTCATTATTAGCTTCAACATAAGCCGCCACACGGGGCGAGTCATGACGGATGTCACTAGGCAATACTGCTTCTGCTCCATAAACCATGAAGAAAGGTGTGTAACCCGTAGACCTATTGGGCGTAGTATTGATACTCCATAATACTGAGGGTAATTCCTCTACCCAACAACCCGGCGTTCGTTGTAAAGGAACCATAAGCCGGGGTTTGAGCCCTTTCAAAATTTCCTGATTGGCTCTCTCAGCTTGACCATTGGATTGAGGGTGAGCTACAGAAGAAACATCAAGCCGGATGTGTTCTCGTTGACAAAATTCCTCCATAGCTCCTTGGGACAGATTAGTGCCATTGTCAGTGATAATACTGTGTGGAAACCGAAACGGAAAATCACTTTTTTCATGAACTGAACCGCCGTGGCTGCGTCACATTTACTCACAGGCTCCGCCTCAACCCACTTGGTGAACTTATCAACTGCCACTAGGAGATGTGTCTTTTTATCCTTAGACCTTTTGAAAGGTCCCACCATGTCAAGCCCCCAGACCGCAAACGGCCAAGTGATTGGAATCATCCGGAGTTCTTGAGCCGGCACATGCGCTCGTCGTGCAAATTTCTGACATCCATCACATCTACTGACCAGATCTTCTGCATCAGCGTGAGCCGTCAACCAGTAAAAACCGTGAGGAAACGCCTTGGCCACTAAAGATTTTGACCCGGCGTGATGACCACAATCGCCTTCATGGATCTCACGAAGGATTTCTTGACCTTCTTCGGGGGAAACACACCGCTGAAACGCTCCAGAAACACTGCGATGAAATAACTCTCCATCTGAAATCGTCATGGACTTAGATCGCCGGGTTATCTGTCGAGCCAGGGTCTCATCCGCTGGCAACTCTCCCCGGGTCATGTAAGCCAAGAACGGCACCGTCCAATCTGGGATGACATGAAGAGCCGCTACCAACTGCGCCTCCGGGTCAGGAACAGCTAAATCTTCTTCGATGGGCAACTTGACAGAGGGGTTATGCAAAACATCCAAAAAGGTGTTAGGTGGCACCGGCTTACGCTGAGACCCCAGCCGGCTTAAAGCATCAGCTGCTTCGTTCTTTTGACGGTCAATGTGTTCCACCTGATAACCTTTAAAATATCCTGCAACAGCATCAACCTCTCGGCGATAAGCCGCCATGAGAGGGTCTTTGGAATCCCACTTGCCAGATACCTGTTGAGCCACTAGATCCGAGTCACCAAGACATCTGACCCGGCTCGAGCTCATCTCTTTTGCCACTCGAAGACCATGGAGCAAGGCTTCATACTCTGCTGCGTTGTTAGTGCAAGGAAACATCAACCGTAACACATAACAAAATTTGTCACCTCGTGGGGAAGTTAGCACGACTCCAGCCCCCGAGCCTTCCAATTGCCTGGATCCATCAAAATGAATAGTCCAATACGTGTTGTCTGGCTTCTCTTCTGGCATCTGCATCTCTGTCCAGTCATTGATGAAGTCAACCAGGGCTTGAGATTTAATTGCAGTACGTGGAACATACTTCAACCCATGAGACCCAAGCTCAATTGCCCACTTGGCGACTCGCCCAGTGGCTTCTCTGTTTTGAATAATGTCTCCAAAGGAGCAGAGCTAACCACAGTGATTGGATGTCCCTGAAAGTAATGCTTAAGCTTCCGGCTCGCCATGAACACCCCATAAACAAGCTTCTGCCAATGTGGATATCGCTGCTTAGACTCAATTAGCACTTCACTGACATAATAAACTGGCCGCTGAACCGGATGCTCTTTGCCAGCCTCCTTGCGCTCTACCACAATAGCCACACTAACAGCCCGTGAGTTGGCAGCCATGTATAACAATAGCGGCTCTTTCTCAATTGGAGCAGCCAGGACCGGCGGCTCAGCCAGCTGTGCCTTCAGATCCTCAAAAGCAGCGTTCGCAGCATTGCTCCAAACAAAAACATCCGTTTTCTTCATCAACTGATACAGAGGCATAGCCTTTTCCCCTAACCGGCTTATGAACCGGCTCAAAGCAGCCACACGACCCGCCAGCCGCTGAACATCATTGACGCAGGTTGGTTTGGCTAGGGATGTAATTGCCTTGATTTTCTCCGGGTTAGCTTCAATACCTCAGTTAGACACCAAAAAACCCAAGAGCTTGCCGGCTGGCACTCCAAAAACACACTTGGCCGGGTTAAGCATCATTTTGTAAACCCGGAGATTATCAAAAGTCTCTTTCAGGTCCGTGACCAAGGTTTCCTCTTCCCTGGATTTCACCACTATATCATCCACATAAGCATGAACATTGCGCCCAATTTGATTGTGAAGACAATTCTGCACACACCGCTGGTAAGTCGCCTGGGCACTCTTAAGCCCAAAAGGCATAGACACATAGCAGAAAGCTCCAAGGAGTTATAAAAGTTGTCTTCTCTTGATCCTTGACTGCCATCTTAATCTGATGATAACCGGAATAAGCATCCAAGAAACTCAACCGTGCGCAACCCGCCGTAGCATCAATGATCTGATCAATACGGGGGAGAGCAAAAGGATCAGCCGGACAAGCCTTGTTCAGATCTGTGTAATCCACACACATACGCCAGGTGCCATTCTTTTTGAGTACAAGCACCGGGTTAGCTAACCATTCGGGGTGAAAGACCTCCACAATGAACCCGGCTGCCAAGAGCCGGGCCACCTCTTCCCCAATGGCCTTGCGCCTTTCTTCATTGAGCCGTCGGAGAAACTGTCTGACAGGTTTGAACTTTGGATCGATATTAAGAGTGTGCTCAGCGAGTTCCCTCGGGACACCCGGCATGTCTGAAGGTTTCCATGCAAAGATGTCCCGGTTCTCACGGATGAACTCGATGAGCGCGCTTTCCTATTTCGGATCCAAGTTTGCGCTGATGGTGAACTGTTTGGATGAGTCGCCAGGTACAAAGTCAACCATCTTAGTGTCATCAGCTGATTTGAATTTCAACTCCGGCTCATGCTCTGTTGTTGGTTTCTTTAATGACGTCATGTCTGCCTGGTCAACATGATCCTTGTAAAATTTTAACTCCTCTGTTGCACAAACAGATTCAGCATAGGCAGCATCACCTTCTTCACATTCCAAGGCTATCTTCCAGCTCCCATGTACTGTAATGGTGCCTTTATGACCCGGCATCTTGAGCTGCAAATATACGTAACACGGCCGAGCCATGAACTTGGCATAAGCCGGCCGCCCAAACAGAGCATGATATGGGCTTTTGATCTTAACCACCTCAAAGGTTAATTTTTCCGCTCTGGAGTCATACTCATCCCCAAAGGCTACTTCCAGCTCAATCTTACCAATTGGGTATGCCGATTTACCAGGTACTACACCGTGAAAAATAGTGTTGGATTGTTTAAGATTTTTATCCGTCAATCCCATCCGGCGGAACGTCTCATAGTAGAGGATGTTGATGCTGCTGCCTCCATCCATGAGTACCTTAGTAAACTTGTACCACCAACCTGAGGTGCCACTACCAAAGCCAAGTGACCCGGATTATCAACCCGGGGCGGTTGATCCTCTCTGCTCCACACAATAGGCTGCTCTGTCCAACGTAGATAACGTGGAATTGCTGGCTCAATGACATTGGTGACCCTCTTGTAAAGTTTCTGGTCCCTCTTACATAAACTGGTAGTAATACATGATACTGTCCACTAACTCAACTGCTTCGGGTTGCTCTGATAAACCGGATTGCTGCTGCTGATTACCTTGGCCAGGTTGCTGATTATATCCTCCTTGGTGACCAGGATATCCCTGACCGTGAAAACCTCCTCCGCTTGAACCGGCGCCCGGGCCTTGAAAGCCGCTTCCACCTGAACCGCCACCTGGGCCGTGACCCCCATCAAATGCATTTGAATTTTTAAATGCTTTCATGATCGTGCAATCCTTCCACAAGTGGGTGGCTGGTTTCTCCCGGGTGCCATGTTTTGGATAAGGTTCATTCAATAACTTCTCAAGGGTGGGGCCTGACCCACTCGGTCGAGGGGGTTGTCTGCCCTTGCGCCGCTGATTACCACCCTGGGCATTAGTATTAGCAACAAACTCATCAGCCTTATGTTTATTACCTCCCTTATTCGTCGGGTTATGCTGGTGACCCTTGCCGTTGCCGTTCTTCTTTCCCTTCATTGCCTTTTCTTCGTCAGACACTAGGTCCTTGGTGGTATCAGAATCAGCATACTTGACAAGAGCCGCCATCAACGTTCCCATGTCATTATAGTCACGTTTAAGCCGCCCCAGCTTCTGCTTCAGAGGTTCAAAACGGTAATTTTTCTTCAACATCAAAACTGCTGAGCCAGCATCCATCTTATCAGACGAATGTACTATCTCCTTGACCCAGTCGCACCCAATGGGTTGTAGATTCACCATCCTCTTTCTTGCAATTGGTCAGGTCCACAATCGACATTGGCTGCTTACACGTGTCCTTAAAGTTCTGGATGAACCGTGCTTTCAACTCTGCCCATGAGCCGATAGAAATTGGGTGGCAATCCTTCAAACCAGGTCCGAGCTGTTCCATCCAACATCATGGTAAAATACTTGGCCATTGCAGCATCGCTAACCTCCAACAGCTCCATAGCCATCTCATAACTCTCAATCCAAGCCCCCGGCTATAGGTCAACCGTGTAATTAGGCACCTTACGAGGCCCCTTGAAATCTTTTTGGCAACCGCTCATTGTGTATGGCCGGTACCAAGCAGGCACGCCTCCGGTTCTTGTGGCCACTCCTGCCTCAACCGAGGTTGCTGGATAAGCCGAAAGATTTGATGAGCCACCTGCTCTGCTGCTATTTGAGCTGGCTCGTTCCGCCTCTTGACGAATCCTCTCTTATCCGCCAAGTAAGGGCTCCAGCCCCGTACCTGGCTCATGCCTATATGGCCGTTGCGGCGTTGAGCATTACTTGACATCTCTGCAGACTCCATGTCCTACTGTAACTCGGGCTCCGGCTGGGTGAGGAGCTTGAATGAATCCTGTCTCGACTATAGGAGTATGCATCCTGCTGGGCCAGAGCTGTCTGAAGTAGTTCTCTCACCCTCCGGGTTTCAATTGCTGCTGGCGAGTCGCCTTCCATTGGGAGAGCCGCCAAACGAGCCGACGCTGCAATGAGGTTTTCTAAAGGGTTGGAGAAGTGACCCGGTGGTGTTGATACATAACGAGGAGGAGCTGTATTTATACGAGGTGGCTCCATGGTGCGTGGCTGAACTGGTGCACCGGGTGTCGTGACCCGGTTTGCCTCCGGTGGGTTGCTCCCCCCAGCCCTGGGTGTATGGAACAGGTTCCTCGGATCCAGCGTTAAAGGTAGACACGATTGAGTTTTATGATGCCTCCTCCTCATGACCTCGTTTGATGCATTAAGATCCACCGAGAGACGAAAAGTTTCTTCTTGAAGTTGCTGAGCACGAGCATCCAGAGCTGCTCGTTCTGCTGCCATCCGGGTTTCCTCCGCGGCTAGATTTTCCTTAGCTTGCACCATCTCCTCCCGCACGCGTGCCACTTCTGCGTCGTGCTGGGCTTTATCCGCGCCATTCTACCGCATCGGTTAATAGAGTCGTCATCGATCCATGAGGTCCATTAGAATCTGAGCCGAGGGGCACGCAGGGTCTCCTGACCCGGCTGCTGCCGACCCGGTAGCTGCTGCTGCCGATGCGGTAGAATTCTGCCCGGGCTGCGTCCCTGCCATGAAGACTCCGGCCCAATTCGGCGGCTCAAGAGGGTCCGGAATACTGCTGCCATCGGAACAGCCCCCAGCATGCCGTCTTGCCAGCTGAGTACCAAGCGAGTCCCGTCTTCACTTGTGATGATGCAGTATCAGAAGCAGGATGGCCGTCTCCCCGCCTTCCCACCGACCTTGGAGGGATTCACCGCCATGGATGCAGCGCCTACGAAGGCATGTTCAGGACAAGATTGAAACACGGGCGGTCCTGGCGCGCTGAGCCATTTCGATGAGGTTGGTGTGGACGTCTGGCTCAAGGGCCTTGACTCGCCGATCCGGCCGATGAAGACGTGAAATTCCGCCGAAGGGACCCGGTACCCGTACTCGATTGAGCCGGCCTCCGGGCCCCAGCCTTCATCGTCGACGTAGAGCTTGCCGCGATGACTCTTTGGTCATCCGGCCCACAGCGATCCCTTGAGCCTTCGAAGTTGCCCTCAAGAACTCAAATGCACCGTGCGCTGGCCCCACGGCGGGCGCCAACTGTCGTGGAGTTAGCACGGCAGATGTCCTAGAGCAAGGACTTAGTCGTAGGGCCATCACACTAGGAAGCTTAAAGGGGTTAATCGGGACAAGGGACACACGAGAGAGTTTTTATACTAGTTCGGCCCCTTACGATGAAGGTAAAGCCTACGTCTAGTTGGGAATTGTATTACTGAAGTTTCGATCTCCAAGGGGCTCAACTCGCCGGCTTGGTTATCGATTTGGTTGTTTCATCCCTAAGCCGCCACCGGGTCGTCCCCTTATATACATGGGCTGACGCCTGGCGGCCTACAGAGTCCCGGCCGGCTCATAATCGTGTCCAGCTCGGTGACTTCCTTTACATGCCTTTCTTTACAAGTCTTCCCTTACATATGGCGGTTTACAATATCGGGCCTTAAGTTGGCCCCAGGCCTTTGGGCCTTCTATATGTTTAATAAACTATCATTTTGAATGTATATTAGGCTTCTTATGTAACCCGCCATTAGGGTTGACCCGGCCGCTCCTGGGCGGGTCATACTGGTAGTAATATCCCCAACAGATCTTGTCTACATCATGTCATCGTCCTTATTGCATTACTCCGTTTTCCCATAAACTTAATACACTAGATGCATGCTGGATAGCGGTCAATGTGTGGAGTAATAGTAGTAGATGCAGGCAGGAGTTGGTCTACTAATCTTGGACGTGATGCCTATGTAATGATCATTGCCTGGATATTGTCATAATTATTTGAAGTTCTATCCATTGCCCAACATTAATTTGTTTACCCCCCGTTTGCTATTTTTCTCGAGAGAAGCCACTAGTGAAACCTACGGCCCCCGGGTCTTCTTTCTGATATATTTGCCTTGCGATCTACTTTTCCTTTGCATTTTTATTCAGATCTATTAAACCAAAAAAATACAAAAATAACTTGCTGTGTTTTATCTTTATTTATTTTATTTGGCGTTCGATCTATCAATCTACTACAATTTACCTCACGTCCACTTGCCTATCTTGAGGCGCCGTACCCCAGAAGGGATTGACAACCCCTTTAACTCGTCAGGTTACGAGGTGTTGTTGTTTGTGTGCAGGTGTTGTGTACGTTGTGTTGCTTGGTTCTCCTACTGGTTCGATACCTTGGTTTCATAACTAAGGGAAATACCTACCGTCGCTGTGCTACATCATCCCCCCTCTTTGGGGAAATACCGACGTAGTTGCAAGTACCATCAAGGAGAATTTCTGGCGTCGTTGTCGGGGAGGATTTTCAACATATTCTAGGTTCCTAATCACAAATCTCATCTCCTCGCAATTCACATTATTTGCCATTTGCCTCTCGTTTTCCTCTCCCCCACTTCACAAAAATTTGCCGTTTTATTCGCCTCTTCTTTTCTGTTCGCCGTTTTCTTGTCGGATCTATTTTTGAGTGCAATCTTGTTGTGTGGTCATCAGGACTCAAGAGAACACCAAGTTATGTGATTTCTGAAGTACCAACAACAATGATTTTATTGGCACTCAGCTTGCTCCTCCCGCCACTAGTGCGGAGACTTGTGATATTAATACCGCTTTGTTGAATCTTGTTATGAAAGACCAATTTTCCGGTACTCCTAATGAGGATGTCGCGTCCCATCTTAATACCTTCGTGGAATTATGCGATATGCAAAATAAAAAAGATGTGGACAATGATGTGGTGAAGATGAAATTATTTCCGTTCTCTTTGCGTGATTCTGCAAAAATTTGGTTCTCTTCTTTGCCTCGTAATAGTATCGATTCTTGGAATAAGTGCAAAGATGCTTTTATCACTAAGTATTTTCCTCCTGCAAAAATTATTTCCCTTAGAACCCAAATCATGAATTTCAAGCAACTTGAACATGAGCATGTTGCACAATCTTGGGAAAGGATGAAAATGATGCTAAGGAATTGCCCAACTCATGGGTTAAATCTTTGGATGGTCATGCAAAATTTTTATGTGGGGTTGAATTTTGTTTGTCGTAATCTTTTAGATTCCGCCGCGGGTGGTACTTTTATGGAAATTACTTTGGGTGAAGCCACCAAATTGCTTGATAATATCATGTCAAATTATTCACAATGGCATAGCGAAAGAGCTCCTACTAGTGAAAAAGTTAATTCGGTTGAAGAAATTTCTTCTTTGAGTGATAAAGTTGATGCTCTTATGAAATTGGTTGCTAGTAAAATTGCTCCTATTGATTTTAATGATATGCATTTGTATACTTTGATTGAGCAAAATAGTGATGCCATTGATGTGAATTTTATCTCTAGAAATAATTTCAACAACAATGCTTATAGAGGTAATTTTAATCCTAGGACTTTTCCTAGTAATTCCTCTAATAATTATGGTAATTCCCATGGAAATCAATCTTATAATAATAATAATAACACCTCTGATCTTGAGAATAATATTACGTAATTTATGAACACACAAAAAGTTTTCAACACTTCCATAGAAGAAAAGTTGAATAAGATTGATGATTTGTCTAGAAGTGTTGATAGAATTGCTCATGATGTGGAAAATCTCAATATGAAAATTTTTGTCCTATGGTAGATGAATCAATGAAAGATCTTTATGCTTCTATGGATGAAAGTAAGAAAAGAACTGCTATGCTGAGAGCTAAAAGAGAATTTTTAGAGAAAGCTTTTTCTAGTGATTATTCTTGCAAAGATGATGAAGATCTTAAAATGATTGGTGTTTCTTCTATTGATTCCTTGTTTAGTAAAGTTAATAATGATGAAAAAGGGATTGGAGAAGAGTCAACTTTAGGTAGAAGGCATCCCAATATTTCGTAGGGTGAAAATCTTGTTGAGAAAATTGATGAAAGTGGGTTTGGAGAGGTCAAAACTTTAACTAGTGATGTACCCACTCTTTTGGATTGCAAAGACTTTAATTATGATAGTTTCTCTTTGATTGATTGTATTTCTTTGTTGCAATCCATGATAAATTCACCCCATGCTTATGAACAAAACAAAGCTTTTACTAAACATATTGTTGATGCTATGATGAAAGCTTTGGAAGAAAAATTGGTATTAGAAGTTTCAATTCCTAGAAAATTGCATGATGAGTGGGAACCTACTATCAAAGTAAAGATTAAAAATTATGAGTATTTTGCTTTGTGTGACTTGCGTGCTAATGTTTCTACAATTCCGAAATCTTTATGTGATGTGCTTGGTCTTACCAATCTTGAAGAATGTTCCTTGAATTTGCACTTGGCGGATTCTACTATTAAAAAGCCTATAGGAAGAATTAATGATGTTCTTATTCTTGCAAATAGGAATTATGTGCCCATAGATTTTATTGTTCTTGATACTGATTGCAATACGTCTTGTCCAATTATTGTTGGTAGACCGTTTTTACGCACTATCGGTGCCGTGGTTGATATGAAAGAAGGCAATATTAAGTTCCAATTTCCTTTGAGGAAGGGTATGGAACACTTTCCTAGAACTATAATTAAGCCACCTTATGAATCAATGATGAGGGAATCTTATGGATCTCGAACCAAAGATGACAAAACCTGGATCCTTGCTTTATGCCTAGCTAAGGGCATAAAACTATAGCGCTTGTTGGGAGGCAACCCAATGAATAAAATTTATTTTTGCTTTTTGCTTTCTGTTCTTGAGTGTTAGCACAATTATGCTACTATTATGATTGTGTTTTTATGTTTTAATTAGTGTTTGTGCCAAGTAAAGCCTTTAGGATCTTCTTGGGCAACAGTTGTTTGATCTTGCTGAAATAACAGAAAGTTTTGCGCTCACGAAATTAATTTTCATTTTTTACCAGAGAGCTATTAAATGCCCATTCCAATTTCAGTAGATCAATATACAAATTTTCAGGTCGTCCTAAGTTTTTAGAATTTTTGGAGTTACAGAAGTATTCGAAATAGTCAGATTGCTACATACTGTTCTATTTTGGCAGATTTTGTTTTCTTTGTGTTGTGTGCTTATTTTGATGGCTCTATGGTTTTCTTTGATGAGTTTTTTCCATAGAAAAGTTGGAATACAGTAGATATAATACAAGAACAAAATATGAATTGGTTTGATACAACAGTTATAGTAGTGGTTTATTATTCTTATACTAACGGATCTCATGAAGGTTTTGTTGAGTTTTGATTGAAGTTTTCAAGTTTTGGGTTATATTACGATGGATGAAGGAAGGATGTAAGAGCCTAAGCTTGGGGATGCCCCGTCATCCCAAGCTATTATCCAAGAATGAGCAACCAACTAAGCTTGGGGATGCCCCCGAGTGGCATCGCCGCTTTCTTCGAACAACTATCGGTATTTTCCTCGTGGCTATATTTTTATTCGTCACATGATATGTGTTCTGCTTGGAGCGTCTTGTATTATATGTGTATTTTCTTGTTTTATATTGTGTTTTAAGTCATCAATCCTTGCTGGACACACCTATCTGAGAGAGCCAAAATTATGTCCTGACTTGTTAGAATTGCTCTCTATGCTTCACTTAAATCTTTTGTGAGCTAGGACTTGCTCTAGTGCTTCACTTATATCTTTTTGAGCACGGTGTGCTTTGTCATTTTTGAAGAAATTCTCTCTAGCTTCACTTAGATTTATTTGAGAGTTAGTAAAATTTTGAAGAAATTCTCTCTTACTTCACTTAAATTATTTTGAGAGAAAGAAAAATTGTTATGATCATGATCTTCACTTATATTTGTTTGAGCTTATGAAAATCAACACATGAAAATTAGTCCCAAAGTGATAGATATCCAAGAAGGATAAAGAAAAAGAAAATGTCATGAAGATCATTGGACAAAATAAACTTGATTCTTAGTAATAGTTTTGAGATATGATGATGTGATATGTGAGTTATGTCGATGAGTAATTGTGCTCTAGTAAGAATATTGGTGTTAAGGTTTGTGATTCCCTAGGCATGCACGAAAGTCAATAATCATGCAATGAGAATTGTATCCTGCTTGTGGTGCATTATTCGGTGTTAATTATGCTTAATGCTTGCTTATGAGATTATTCGTTTGTTGGTTGGTCGCTTCCCAATCTTTTGCTAGCCTTCATTTTGCACCAAGTATGATCTCTACTTATGCATCTAAAATCCTTTAAGCCAGTTTTGCCACATGAGCCCACTATATCTACCTATATGCGGTATTCTTTTGCCGTTCTAAGCAAATTTGCATGTGCCATCTCTAATTTTCAAAATAAACTTCTCCTTTGTGTGTTTGTTTTGCTCGCGGAACGGTAGCGGGTGGATAATATTTTCCATGATAGATGTGTTATTCTCAAGATGAGTGTTTATTCATTTGTCATTACATGAGAGTAAGGCAAAGGTCTAGGGATGCCCAGTCCCGAAATGCAAAAAAATATTTACTTTATGTTGTCAAATAATAAATTCCTTGGAAAGTGTTGGTATGGAGGGCACCCGTGGATACGGTTAGCCATGGAAAGTGAAAGAATGGTGGAAAAAGGAATAAACTTTATTTTCTGTTTGGGAACTACCTATGGCATATCTAGCATGGAAATTTTTTGGAACTCTAAGTCGTTTTCATTGGTGGGATGGATACACCTGCCAAAATGTTTTTTATCTCTAATTTTTCGCTTTAAGCTCTAGCACCTCTACAAATCCCTACTTCCTCATAAAAAGCAAACACACAAAAGAGAAGGACTTTGAGTCTTCATCTTCTCTCATAAAAAGCACCAACTAGGAGGCAATATGATCATGCTCAAGTATTGGGTGTAGTTAATATTCAAGTGTGTGTCATGAATGGATCAATGTTTGAGCATGATGGGCTAGGGATACATTATTTTAGCGTTGATATTTTGAAAGACATGGTTGCTTGTTGATATGCTTGAGTATCTAAATTATTATGTTGAAACTAGACTATTGCTTTGTATCACATAAAAGTCAAATGTTCATGCCATAAAGAAAAGAATATGATATGACTTGATGAATAGCACTCCACATCAAAGATTCTGTTTTTATCACTTACCTACTCGAGGACGAGTAGGAGTTAAGCTTGGGGATGCTGATACGTCTTCAACGTATCTATAATTTTTTATTGTTCCATGCTGTTTTATTTTCAATCTTGGATGTTTTATAATCATTTTATATCATTTTTTGGTACTAACCTATTGACATAGTTCCAAGTGCCAGTTGCTATTTTTTCCATGTTTTTTACATAGCCGGAAATCAATATCAAACGGAGTCCAAATGCCATGAAACTTCACGATGATTTTTTATGGGCCAAAATGAAGCATATGGGCCCTGGTTGCACCTGGGGGGGTCCCGAGGAGGGGACAACCCACCAGGGCACGCTAGGAGGCCCTGGCACGCCCTGGTGGGTTGTGGCCACCTCGGGTGCCCCCCAGACCGCCTCTTTGCTCTATAAGTACCCCAAAAATACTAGAACTCTAGGGTAGTTGACGAAATATTCATCCAGCCGCCGCAGAGTCCAGAACCACCAGATCCAATCTAGACACCATCATAGAGGGGTTCATCACTTTCATTGGTGCCTCTCCGATGATGCGTGAGTAGTTCCTTGTAGACCTTCAGGTCCGTAGTTAGTAGCTAGATGGCTCTCTCTCTCTCTCTCTCTCTCTCTCTCGCTGCATTCTCAGTAAAATGGTCTCTTGGAGATCCATATGATGTAACTCTTTTGCGATGTATTTGTTGGGATCTGATAAACTTGGGGTTTATGATTAGTCATATCTTTTTATATCCATGAAAGTTATTTGAGTTTCTTTGATCTCTTATATGCATGATCTCTTATAGCCTCGTATTTATTCTCTGATATTTGAGTTTTGTTTGGCCAACTTGATCTATTTATCTTGCAATGGGAAGAGGTGCCCGGTAGTGGGTTCGATCTTACGGTGCTCGATCCTAGTAACAGAAAGGGAAATGACACGTATGTATCATTGCTACTAAGGATAACAAGACGAGATCTATATCTACCTCCATATAGATAAACGGATCTTGTCTACATCATGTCATCGTTCTTATTGCATTACTCCGTTTTCCATGAACTTAATACACTAGATGCATGCTGGATAGCGGTTGATGTGTGGAGCAATAGTAGTAGATGCATGCAGGAGTCGGTCTACTAATCTTGGACGTGATGCCTATGTAATGATCATTGCCTGGATATCATCATAATTATTTGAAGTTCTATCAATTTCCCAACAGTAATTTGTTTACCAACCGTTTGCTATTTTTCTCGAGAGAAGCCACTAGTGAAACCTACGGCCCCGGGTCTTCTTTCTCATATATTTGCCTTGCGATCTACTTTTCATTTGCATTTTCATTCAGATCTATTAAACCAAAAAATACAAAAATACCTTGCTGCGTTTTATCTTTATTTATTTTATTTGGCGTTCGATCTATCAATCTAATACAATTTACCTCATGTCCGCTTGCCTATCTTGAGGTGCCGTAGCCCGGAAGGGATTGACAACCCCTTTAACTCGTCAGGTTGCGGGGTGTTGTTGTTTGTGTGCAGGTGCTATTTACTTTGTGTTGCTTGGTTCTCCTACTGGTTCGATACCTTGGTTTCATAACTGAGGGAAATGCCTACCGTCGTTGTGCTACATCATCCCTCCCTCTCCAGGGAAATACCGACGTAGTTCTAGCTACCATCACTCCTACTGGTTCGATAACCTTGGTTTCATATCTGAGGGAAATACCTACCGCTGCTGTGCTGCATCATCCCTTCCTCTTTGGGGAAATACCGACGTAGCTTTAAGCGACATCAGTCATCGCCGAGCCCACCACGGCGTCATGACTAGAAGCTTTGCAGGCAAAGACCACCTTTCGTCAGGATAAGATGTACTAGTTGTCTCCCTTCGTATTTGGCCGTTGTGGGATCCCTTCCCACCTCTATTTTGGGGGAAGAGGACCAAGGCCACTATAAATATTGCTTAGCCACCACCATACACTGGTACGCATCGGTCCTAAACAAACGGTTTTTAACCCCTTTCTGCGACGGCATTTTGAACCGTCGCCAAGTTAGTGTGTGCGATAGGGTGTCCTTCCCACACGACCTAGAAACCGTCGGGGATAGGCCCTCCTGGGACCCAGGCCGGGGCCGTGTGCGATTGGGCAAGGCATCAAAACCCAATCATTTCCATAGGTATGTACATCCCACGCGGTAATCCGAGAAAATCATTTCCGTAGGTATGTACATCCCACATGGTGAATCCCAGAAAAACATTTCCGTTCGTATGTATATCACACACAGTCAATCCAAGGAATAGGTTTCTGTTCTTATGTACATCCCACACAGTCAATCCAGGGAACACGTTGATATGTCCATTTTGCATCATGCTTTTATATCGATATTTATTGCACTATGGGCTGTTATTACACATTATGTCACAATACTTATGCCTATTCTTTCTTATTTTACAAGGTTTACATAAAGAGGGAGAATGATTGCAGTTGGGATTCTGGGCTGGAAAAGGAGCAAATATTAGAGACATATTCTGCACAGCTCCAAAAGTCCTAAAACTTCACGGAAGACGTTTTCAGAATATATAAAAAATACTGAGCGCAAGAAGTTCACAGGGGGGCCACACCCTGCCCACGAGGGTGGGGGGCGCGCCTTACCCCCTGGGCGCGCCCCTACCTCGTGGGCCCCAGGTGGCCCTCCGATGGCCATCTTCTGCTATATGGAGTCTTTCGATGAGGAAAAAATCAGAAGTCACCTTTCCGGACGAGACTCCGCCGCCACAAGGCGGAACCTTGGCAGAACCAATCTAGGGCTCTGGAGGAGCTGTTCTGCGGGGAAACTTCCCTTCGGGAGGGGGAAATCATCGCCATCGTCATCACCAACGCTCCTCTCATCGGGAGAGGGCAATCTCCATCAACATCTTCACCAGCACCATCTCCTCTCAAAACCCTAGTTCATCTCTTGTATCCAATTCTTGTCTCCAAGTCTGGGATTGGTACCTATGGGTTGCTAGTAGTGTTAATTACTCCTTGTAATTGATGCTAGTTGGTTTATTTGGTGGAAGATCATATGTTCAGATCCTATATGCATATTAATACCCCTCTGATTATGAACATGAATATGCTTTGTGAGTAGTTACGTTTGTTCCTGAGGACATGGGAGAAGTCTTGCTATTAGTAGTCATGTGAATTTGGTATTCGTTCGATATTTTGATGAGATGTATGTTGTCTTTCCTCTAGTGGTGTTATGTGAACATCGACTACATAACACTTCACCATTATTTGGGCCTAGAGGAAGGTATTGGGAAGTAATAAGTAGATGATGGGTTGCTAGAGTGACATAAGCTTAAACCCTAGTTTATGCGTTGCTTCGTAAGGGGCTGATTTGGATCCATATGTTTCATGCTATGGTTAGGTTTACCTTAATACTTTTGTTGTAGTTGCGGATGCTTGCAATAGAGGTTAATAATAAGTGGGATGCTTGTCCAAGTAAGGGCAGCACCCAAGCACCGGTCCACCCACATACCAAATTATCAAAGTACCGAACGTGAATCATATGATCGTGATGAAACCTAGCTTGACGATATTCCCATGTGTCCTCGGGAGCGCTTTACATCATATAAGAGTTTTTCCAGGCTTGTCCTTTGCTACAAAAAGGATTGGGCCACCTTGCTGCACTTTATTTACTTTTGTTACTTATTGCTCGTTACAAATTATCCTATCACAAAACTATTTGTTACCTATTATTTTAGTGCTTGCAGAGAATACCTTGCTGAGAACCGCTTATCATTTCCTTCTGCTCCTCATTGGGTTCGACACTCTTACTTATCGAAAGGACTACGATAGATCCCCTATACTTGTGGGTCATCAAGACTCTTTTCTGGCGCCGTTTCCGGGGAGTGAAGCGCCTTTGGTAGGTGGAATTTGGTAAGGAAAAATTTATATAGTGTGCTGAAATTTACTGTCACTTGTTACTATGGAAAGTAATCCTCTGAGGGGCTTGTTCGGGGTGTCTTCAACCCGACCAGTAGAGCAAAGAGTTGCTCCTCAACCTACTGAACCTACTGAAAATGAAAATGTCTGCTTCGAAATTCCTTTGGGTATGTTAGAAATACTGCTAGCTAATCCTTTTGCAAGAGATGGAACAAAGCATCCTGATGAGCACCTAATATATGTGGATGAAGTTTGTGGATTATTTAAGCTTGTAGGTGTGCCCGGAGATGTTATTAAGAAAAAGGTCTTCCCTTTATCTTTGAAGGGAGATGCATTGACATGGTATAGGCTATGTGATGATACGGGGTCATGGAACTACAAACGATTGAAATTGGAATTTCATCAGAAGTTTTATCCTATGCATCTTGTTCATCGTGATCACAATTATATATATAATTTCTGGCCTCACGAAGGAGAAAGCATCGCTCAAGCTTGGGGAGGCTTAAATCAATGTTATATTCATGCCCCAATCATGAGCTCTCAAGAGAAATGATTATTCAAAATTTATATGCTCGACTTTCTGATAACAATCGCACCATGCTCGATACTTCTTGTACTAGCTCTTTTATGACGAAGACTATTGAATTCAAATGGGATTTATTGGAAATAATTAAACACAACTCTGAAGATTGGGACCTCGAGAAAGATAAGGAGTCAGGTATGACACCTAAGTTTGATTGGGTTAAGTCTTTCATGGATACCGATGTTTTCTGTAAATTTAGCACTAAATATGGACTTGACTCTGAGATAGTAGCTTCTTTCTGTGAATCTTTTGCTACTCATGTTGATCTCCCTAGGGAGAAGTGGTTTAAATATCATCCTCCCATAGAAGTAAAAGTAGCTACACCTATTAAAGTTGAAGAAAAGACTATCACTTATAATGATCCTATTGTTCCTACTACTTATGTTGAGAAACCACCTTTACCTGTTAGGATAAAAGATCATGCTAAAGCTTCAACTGTGTTACGTAAAAGCAATATTAGAACTTATACACCTCCTGAGCAAATTAAAGTTGAACCTGATATTGCTATTGTTAAAGATCTCTTGTCTGATAATATTGATGGGCATGTTATTCATTTCCTTGATGAGACTGCTAGAATTGCTAAACCTTGTGCTAAAGATAAAAACAGACCTGTGGTAGGCATGCCTGTTATTTCTGTTAAAATAGGAGATCATTGTTATCATGGCTTATGTGATATGGGTGCTAGTGCTAGTGCAATACCTTACGACTTATACAAAGAAATTATGCATGATATTGCACCCTGCTGAGGTAGAAGATATTAATGTCACAATTAAACTTGCCAATAGAGATACTATTTCACCAATGGGAATTGTTAGAGATGTTGAAGTCTTGTGTGGGAAAACTAAATATCCTGCTGATTTTCTTGTTCTTGGTTCCCCACAAGATAGCTTTTGTCCCATTATATTTGGTAGACCCTTCTTGAACACTGTTAATGCTAAGATAGATTGCAAAAAGGATGTTTTTACTATTGGTTTGGATGATATGTCTCATGAATTTAATTTCTCTAAATTTTGTAGACAACACCGTGAAGAGGAATTTCCTAGTAAAGATGAAATTATTGGTCTTGCTTCTATTGTCGTACCTCCTAGTGATCCTTTAGAACAATATTTGCTAGACCATGAAAATGATATTTTTATGAATGAAAGAAGGGAAATAGATGAAGTATTCTTTAAACAGGAACCCATCCTGAAACACAATTTGCCTGCTGAAATCCTAGGGGATCCTCCTCCACCTAAGGGTGATCCCGTGTTTGAGCTTAAATCGTTACCTGATACTCTTAAATATGCTTATCTTAATGAGAAAAAGATATATCTTGTTATTATTAGTGCTAACCTTTCAGAGCATGAAGAAGAAAGATTATTGAAAACTGTGAAGAAGCTCCGTGCTGCTATTGGATATACTCTTGATGATCTTAAGGGCATTAGTCCCACTCTGTGTCAACACAAAATAAATTTGGAGGAAGATGCCAAACCAGTTCGTGATCATCAATGACGGCTGAATCCTAAGCTGAAGGAAGTGGTAAGAAAGGAAATACTAAAGCTTCTTGAGGCAGGTATAATTTATCCTGTTGTTGATAGTCAGTGGGTAAGTCCTGTCCATTGCGTCCCTAAGAAGTTAGGTATTACTGTCGTTCCTAATGATAAAGATGAGTTGATCCCGCAAAGAATTATTACAGGTTATAGGATGGTAATTGATTTCCGCAAATTAAATAAAGCTACTAAAAATATCATTACCCCTTACCTTTTATCGATCAAATGCTAGAAAGATTATCCAAACATACACATTTTTGCTTTCTAGATGGTTATTCTGGTTTCTCTCAAATACCTGTGTCAGCCAATGATCAATCAAAGACTACTTTTACTTGCCCTTTTGGTACTTTTGCTTATAGACATATGCCTTTTGGTTTATGTAATGCACGTGCTACCTTTCAAAGATGCATGATGGCTATATTCTCTGACTTTTGTGAAAAGATTTGTGAGGTTTTCATGGATGATTTTTCCGTCCATGGATCCTCTTTTGATGATTGCTTAAGCAATCTTGGTCGAGTTTTGTAGAGATGTGAAGAAACTAATCTTGTCTTGAATTGGGAAAAGTGCCACTTTATGGTTAATGAAGGTATTGTCTTGGGGCATAAGGTTTCTGAAAGAGGTATTGAAGTTGATATAGCCAAGGTTGATGCTATTGAAAAGATGCCATGTTCCAAGGACATCAAAGGTATAAGAAGTTTCCTTGGTCATGCCGGTTTTTATAGGAGGTTCATTAAGGACTTCTCAAAAATTTCTCGGCCTCTAACTAATTTATTACAAAAAGATATACCATTTGTTTTTGATGATGATTGTGTAGAAGCCTTTGAAATACTTAAGAAAGCATTGATCTCTGCACCTATTGTTCAGCCACCTGATTGGAATTTACCATCTAAAATTATGTGTGATGCTAGTGATTATGCTGTAGGTGCTGTTCTAGGGCAAAGAGTTGATAAGAAATTAAATGTTATTCAATATGCTAGTAAAACTCTAGACAATGCTCAGAGAAATTATGCTACTACTGAAAAAGAATTCTTAGCAGTTGTATTTGCTTGTGATAAGTTCAGACCTTATATTGTTGATTCTAAAGTAACTATTCACACGGATCATGCTACTATTAAATATCTTATGGAAAAGAAAGATGCTAAACCTAGACTTATTAGATGGGTTCTCTTGCTACAAGAATTTGATTTGCATATTATTGATAGAAAAGGAGTTGAGAACCTCGTTGCAGACAACTTGTCTAGGTTAGAAAATGTGCTTGATGACCCACTACCTATTGATGATATCTTTCCTGATGAACAATTAAATGTCATAAATGCTTCTCATACTGCTCCATGGTATGCTGATTATGCTAATTACATTGTTGCTAAATTTATACCACCTAGTTTCACATACCAGCAAAAGAAAAAGTTCTTCTATGATTTGAGGCATTACTTTTGGGATAACCCACATCTTTATAAAGAAGGAGTAGATGGTGTTATTAGACATTGTGTACCTGAGCATGAACAGGAACAGATCCTACGCAAGTGTCACTCCGAGGCTTATGGAGGACACCATGCTGGAGATAGAACTGTGCACAAGGTACTGCAATCTGGTTTTTACTGGCCTACTCTCCTCAAGGATGCCCGTAAGTTTGTATTGTCCTGTGATGAATGTCAAAGAATTGGTAATATTAGTAGACGTCAAGAAATGATTATGAATTATTCACTTGTTATTGAACCATTTGATGTTTGGGGCTTTGACTATATGGGACCTTTTCCTGCCTCTAATGGATATACACATATTTTAGTTGCTGTTGATTACGTTACTAAGTGGGTAGAAGCTATTCCAACTAGTAGTGCTGATCATAACACCTCTATTAAGATGCTTAAAGAAGTTAATTTTCCAAGGTTTGGAGTCCCTAGATATTTAATGACTGGTGGTGGTTCACATTTTATTCATGGTGCTTTCCATAAAATGCTTGCTAAATATGATGTTAATCATAGAATTGCATCTCCTTATCACCCACAGTCTAGTGGTCAAGTAGAATTGAGTAATAGAGAACTCAAATTAATTTTGCAAAAGACTGTTAATAGATCTAGAAAGAATTGGTCCAAGAAACTTGATGATGCATTATGGGCCTATAGAACTGCATATAAAAATCCTATGGGTATGTCTTCGTATAAAATGGTCTATGGAAAAGCATGTCACTTACCTCTCGAACTAGAACATAAGGCTTATTGGGCTATTAAAGAGCTGAATTATGATTTCAAACTTGCCGGTGAGAAGAGGTTATTTGATATTAGCTCACTTGATGAATGGAGAACCCAAGCCTATGAGAATGCCAAATTATTTAAAGAAAAAGTTAAAAGATGGCATGACAAAAGGATACAAAAGCGTGAGTTTAATGTAGGTGATTATGTATTATTATACAACTCTCGTTTAAGATTTTTTGCAGGAAAGCTTCTCTCTAAATGGGAAGTTCCTTACGTTATCGAGGAGGTCTATCATTCCGGTGCCATAAAAATCAACAACTTCGAAGGCACAAATCCAAAGGTGGTGAACAGTCAAAGAATTAAACATTATATCTAAGGTAATCCTATAAATGTTGAAACCAATGTTATTGAAACCGTAACCCCGGAGGAATACATAAGGGACACTTTCCAGAATGTTTCAGACTCCAAAAAGGAATAGGTATGTGGTACGGTAAGTAAACCAACTCCAAAACAGTTCTAATGGCAATTTTCTTCTGTTTTGGAATATTTAGAAAAATAGGAAAATAAGAAGCAGTCCGGGAAGGACACGAGAGCTCCATGAGGGTGGAGGGCGCGCCCTACCCCCCTGGGCACGCCCCCTACCTCATGGGCACCTCATGGGCTCTCCGGACTCTGTTTTCATACATGACACGTATTTTTGTTAGTAAAAAATCATTATATATTCTCCTGGAGGTTTTGACTCCCGTATCACGCAAAAATCTCCTGTCTTTGTTTCGAGCTGTTTTTCTGACAGATCCAGGTCGTCATGTCGTCTTCAAGTGCCCCCAAGGACCAGTTCTTCGAGAAGGTCCTCAACCCTACCTCGCAGAAGTGCTGCAACACCCTCAAACCATTGAGATGCGTGAGGGGTTGTTGCACATCCGCGATGTTGAGAGACCAAGGAAGACCGGAAGCACGGAGGCAAGGCTCGAGGCATTGGAGCAAGAAGTTTTCAACTGTCAGGAGATGGTGGAGCGTGGACTCGATTCCAATCACATTATGATCACGGAGTTCACCAACAACCACAAGCTAGATGTCAAGGACATTGGGGAGGCCATCTTCAAGCTTCATGAGAAAATCGAGCACCTCCAAGCCCAGATCTATGACCTACAAAATCAAAACTGTGAGTATGAATATAGATTCAAGAGGATGAGTTTGGCTGCAGATTTGAGGTTTCAGGAGACCCGATCATCCTTCTATGATGGTGAGCCTATGCCTTGGAAGAAGGATGACAAGCCTACACCATCAACAAAACCATCACCTTCTTCACCAACAAAGAAGAACTGAGTATCTGGTATGGGCACTCCCCTTGGAAACTGCCAAGCTTGGGGGAGTGCCCCGGTATCGTATCACCATCACTTTTATCTTTATCGCTTTTGTTAGTTCGACCCTTTTGATAATATTTTGATCTAGTAGAATAAAAGTTTTTAGTATGATCTAGTTGTGAGTTTTGCTTTATGATCCTTCTATGTAATCGAGTCCGTGAGCTATATATAATAAAGATTAGTGTTGAGTCAAGGGCCTGATTATTTTGCCATGATCTTAAGTGAATAAAAGAAAAGATAAAGAATAAAAAGAAACAAAGAGATCAGATGGATCCTATGGAGAGTAATGAGCTCACATAGAAAGAGTATGATGAATAAAAGTTGTTGAGAGTTGACAAACATAGTTTTGGTCATCGTTGCAATTAATAGGAAGTAATAAAGAAAGAGAGGTCTTCACATATAAATATACTATCTTGGACATATTTTATGATTGTGAGCACTCATTAAAATATGACATGTTAAAGAGTTGATGTTGGACAAGGAAGACAACGTAATGGGTTATGTCTTCTTGCATCTGAGATAAATTATATTGTCTTGGATCACCCAACATGATTGAGCTTGTCTTTCCCCCTCATGCTAGCCAAATTCTTTGCACCAAGTAGAGATACTACTTGTGCTTCCAAACACCCTTAAACCAATTTTGCCATGAGAGTCCACCATACCTACCTATGGATTGAATAAGATCCTTCAAGTAAGTCGTCATCGGTGCAAGCAATAAAAAATGCTCTCTAAATATGTATGACTTATTAGTGTGGGAGAAAATAAACTTTATACGATCGTGTGATATGGAAGAAATAAAGCGACGAACTACATAATAAAGGTCCATATCACAAGTGGCAATATAAAGTGACATTCTTTCGCATTAAGATTTCGTGCATCCAACCATAAAAGCATATGACAACCGCTGCTTCCCTGTGCAAAGGGCCTATCTCTTCAATCCCACTTTTATCAATTTTAGCATCAAGATCTAAAAACTTCGAATTTTTGGAACGCCTTCTAGGTAAAGGTGGATCATATTCAGTCCCATCATTATCAAGATTCATATTGCAAAACAAAGATTTAATAGGGGACACATCAATAACTTTTAGATCTTCATCTTTATTATCATGGTAACTAGAAGAACACACTTTTATAAAGGAATCTTTCTTAGCACGCATCCTAGCGGTTCTTTCTTTGCACTCATCAATGGAAATTCTCATAGTTTTGAGAGACTCATTGATATCATGCTTAGGTGGAATAGATCTAAGTTTCAAAGAATCAACATCAAGAGAAATTCTATCAACATTCCTAGCCAACTCATCAATCTTAAGCAATTTTTCTTCAATCAAAGCATTGAAATTCTTTTGCGAAGTAAGAAATTCTTTAATATTAGATTAAAAATCAGAGGGCATCTTATTAAAATTTCCATAAGCATTGTTGTAGGAATTTACCATAATTATTAGAGGAATTACTAGGATAATGCCTAGGATTAAAGTTTCTTCTATACGCGTTGTTACGAAAATTATTCCTACCAACAAAATTCACATCCATAGATTCATTATTATTCTCAATCAAAGTAGACAAAGGCATATCATTAGGATCAGAAGAAACACTTTATTAGCAAATAATTTCATAAGTTCATCCATCTTTCCACTCAAAACATTAATTTCTTCTATCGCATGCACTTTCTCATTAGTAGATCTTTCAGTGTGCCATTGAGAATAATTAACCATAATATTATCTAGGAGTTTAGTAGCTTCTCCTAAAGTAATTTCCATAAAAGTGCCTCCCGCAGCCGAATCTAAAAGATTTCTCGAAGCAAAATTCAATCCGGCATAAATTTTTTGTATAATCATCCAAAAATTCAAACCATGTGTTGGGCAATTACGTATCATTAATTTCATCCTGTCCCAAGCTTGTGCAACATGTTCATGATCAAGTTGCTTAAAATTCATAATATCATTTCTAAGAGAGATGATCTTAGCGGGAGGAAAATACTTAGAGATAAAAGCATCTTTGCACTTATTCCACGAATCAATACTATTTTTAGGCAAAGACGAAAACCAAGCTTTACCACGATCTCTAATCGAAAAAGGAAATAGCTTCAATTTAACAATATCATTGTCCACATCTTTCTTCTTTTGCATATCACACAAATCAACAAAGCTATTTAGATGGGTAGCGGCATCTTCACTAGGAAGGCCGGAAAACGGATTTTTCATGACAAGATTCAGTAAGGCAGCATTAATTTCACAAGATTCAACATCGGTAAGAGGAGCAATTGGAGTGCTGATAAAATCATCGTTGTTGGTATTGGTAAAGTCACACAATTTAGTGTTATCTTGAGCCATCGTGACAAGCAAGCAATCCAACACACAAGCAAACAAGAAACGGGTAAAAAGAGGAAAATAGAGAAGGATAGGGAGGATAGAGAGAGAGGGTGAATAAAACGGCAAGGGTGAAGTGGGGGAGGGGAAAACGAGAGGCAAATGGTAAATAATGTAATGCGGGAGATAAGGGTTTGTGATGGGTACTTGGTATGTTGACTTTTGCATAGACCTCCCCGGCAACGGCGCTAGAAATTCTTCTTGCTACCTCTTGAGCACTTGCGTTGGTTTTCCCTTGAAGAGGAAAGGGTGGTGCAGGAAAGTAGCGTAAATATTTCCCCCAGTTTTGAGAACCAAGGTATCAATCGAGTAGGAGGCTACGCATGAGTCCCTCGCACCTACACAAAACAAATAAATCCTCGCAACCAACGGGATAAGGGGTTGTCAATCCCTACACGGTCACTTGCGAGAGTGAGATCTGGTAGATATGATAAGATAATATTTTTGGTATTTTTATGATAAAGATGCAAAGTAAATAAAAGCAATGAAAATAACTAAGTATTGGAAGATTAATATGATGAAGATAGACCCGGGGGCCATAGGTTTCACTAGTGGCTTCTCTCAAGAGCATAGGTATTTTACGGTGGGTGAACAAATTACTGTTGAGCAATTGACAGAATTGAGCATAGTTATGAGAATATCTAGGTATGATCATGTATATAGGCATCACGTCCAAGACAAGTAGACCGACTCCTGCCTGCATCTACTACTATTACTCCACACATCGACCGCTATCCAGCATGCATCTAGAGTATTAAGTTCAAGAGAACAGAGTAACGCTTTAAGCAAGATGACATGATGTAGAGGGATAAATTCATGCAATATGATAAAAAAACCATCTTGTTATCCTCGATGGAAACAATACAATACGTGCCTAGCTGCCCCTACTGTCACTTGGAAAGGACACCACAAGATTGAACCCAAAGCTAAGCACTTCTCCCATTGCAAGAAAGATCAATCTAGTAGGCCAAACCAAACTGATAATTTGAAGAGACTTGCAAAGATAACCAATCATACATAAAAGAATTCAGAGAAGATTCAAATATTGTTCATAGATAAACGTGATCATAAACCCATTCATCGGTCTCAACAAACACATCGCAAAAGAAGATTACATCGAATAGATCTCCACAAGAGAGAGAGAGAACTTTGTATCGAGATCCAAAAAGAGAGAAGAAGCCATCTAGCTAATAACTATGGACCCATAGGTCTAAAGTAAACTACTCACACTTCATCGGAGAGGCTATGGTGTTGATGTAGAAGCCCTCCGTGATCGATGCCCCCTCCGGCGGAGCTCCGAAACAGGCCCCAAGATGGGATCTCGTGGATACAAAAAGTTACGACGGTGGAATTAGGGTTTTGGCTCCATCTCTGATTGTTTGGGGGTACGTGGGTATATATAGGAGGAAGAAGTACGTCGGTGGAGCAACAGGGGGCTCACGAGGGTGGAGGGCGTGCCTGGGGGGTAGGCGTGCCCCCTACCACGTGGCCTCCCTATTGGTTGCTTGACGTAGGGTCCAAGTCTCCTGGGTCTTGTTCGTTCCAAAAATCATGTTCCCGAAGGTTTCATTCTGTTTGGACTCCGTTTGGTATTCCTTTTCTTCGAAACCCTAAAATAGGAAAAAATAGCAATTCTGGGCTGGGCCTCCGGTTAGTAGGTTAGTCCCAAAAATAATGTAAAAGTGGATAATAAAGCCCAATAATGTCCAAAACAGTAGATAATATAGCATGGAGCAATAAAAAATTATAGATACGTTGGAGACGCATCACCACTCTTGATCAACCCACTCCAAGTAAGAACACTTCCGTTCATCCTATAATATTTAAAAACTAGATCAGTAACAATTGTAGGAGAAATGGGTTTATAGTAACATAGAAAATCACCAATGCTTATTTTGAAAAACTGAAGAAACATGTTAATTATGACATATCTTCTCAAAAAGATCAATGTGCAAATGAAATAATTGGTACTGAGACAACAACCAAATTCTGGAACATCAGAAGCTATAATTAACTACAACGATGCTACAAGTTCTTACTCATGTACAATAAATAACAAATTGAACATTTTATGAGGAAGGTCAATATAACTGCAACAACATAGCGACAGTGTTTGGATGACAGCAAATTGATACTAACAGGTGTGTGCATGCACAAATTTAGTAACATAGAACTAATAGCACCAAGGCCGTCTACTATGTATGCCAAAACTGGGGTAAAGACAACTGTTGCTACATCTAGCATCGGTGCCATGCACTGGCGAGCCGATGCAATGGAAAAAAATCAGGGACCCGGACTCTGGAGCATGTAGTTGCTCCGATGCCCAGTTCCTTCGTGCCATAAAGATTTAGTATTTTACTGCTTGGCTGCTCGGATGTGTGGACCAAAGTTGGCTGCACAAACTGCTGAAGCGGTGCCAAATAATTTTCTAATGGCACCGCTGATGAGATGGCAACAATTTAAGATACTAGGTACAAACCGTGACACTGTCTTAGGATGCGTTTGCTTGAAGGTGTGGTATGAATGGGTTGGGACCGTCACAGTGTCTGAATCACATCTAACGAATGATTTGTAACAATGAAAGAGGGTCTAACCTTCTCTGCACATGCCATAAACTTCCTCCCACTATCCACAGAATCAAATGCAACTAGCTTCATGCATGGAGATTGATGTTGACATCGAGCAGATAGATCTTCAGCCACCCCGCTCCATTCGTTGCCACTGATGGTCTTAGGGAGCTACAAGAGGAAGAAATGACTCAAATTGACCACCGGGTAAAAATCCTTCATTCCAAGTCATAGCCCGAGAGAGAGAGAGAAGAGAGGCATACTCGGGTGGTGATGGAGTAGTCACTGGAGGAGGAACTCCTGGAGAGGTCTTTGAAGAAGACCATGGCGACCCCGGTGGTAGGATCAAGACGGCGAGAGCGAGGAAGCGGCTATAGCTTAGCAAGGAAGGAAGGAAGGAGGAAACAAGGAAAATGTGACTTGTGGTCGGGGGAAAAGGGGGTGAGAAAGGGGGGAAGGGGGCGGGGGTAGATATTTTGGCGGTAGGCCAAGGAAATGTGGAGGGAAACTTTGCGCGCAGTGCCGCCAGACCATTCACTTTGAACAATTGTGTGCATCGCAAATGATTCTTCTGCTTTACGCGCATGGGATGAGTTTGATAATTCAAATTTTGGTGGAAATTTCCCCGGGTACGTCATTGCATAATTTAACATCGCTTGCTAATTTGGGCACACAAAAGAGCGTACAGCAGACAGACCACACTTACTGAATCGAGCAATTTTAGCAATTAAACAGAGCCAGTTGACCTAAACATTGCTCTAACAAAAGACCAACATTAAAAACAAAGCCTAATTATGCATAATTTTAACAAATCCGCCACCGCGCTGGCCTATGCATCGCCGGTGTGAGATGAGACATCAATGATTTGTCCTGGCGACATGCCGCCGTTGGTGGACTCCGCGTCCCCCCTACTGAAGTCGACCGCGTCCTCGTCCTCGTCCTCAAGGTTGTAGTACTCGTAGTAGTGGCTGCGCCAGAGCTCGCGTTGTGTAACACCCTCGATGCGACTATAGGTCCCACGTGTCGAGGCACGACTTAGAGACATAATCGCATTGAAGGCATATGTCGCAAGTTAGGCAATCTTTACAACATCCCATGTAATATGATAATAAAAGGGGAGATAACATAGTTGGCTTACACTCGCCATGTCAATCAAGTACATAAATAACATTACATCATCCAAACACTCATGGCCCGACTACGGCGCCAAAATAAAAGAGAACCCAACATGCAACACGGTCCCAATCACCCCCAACTGGGCACCACTACTGATCATCGGGAAACGAAACATAGTAACGTTGAGAGTCTTCATCAAACTCCCACTTGAGCTCATACGCGTCTCCTGGAGCGGAATCATCAGGCCCTGCATCTGGTGTAATAGTAATCTGTGAGCCACAGGGACTCAGCAATCTCGCACCCTCGCAATCAAGACTATTTAAGCTTATAGGTATGGCAAGGTAAAATGTAAGTGGATCTACGGCAAGCGACTAGCAAGTATGGTGGCTAACTTATTCGCAAAAGAGAGCGAGAAGAGGAGGCAAAGCACGAGCGAGAAGCTAGAGAACGACCTACGCAAACATTACTCCAACACCGTGTCCACTTCCCGGACTCCACCGAGAAGAGGCCATCACGGTAACACACTCAGTTGATTCATTTTATTAAGTTAAGGTTCAAGTTATCTACAACCGGACATTAACAAATTCCCATCTGCCCATAACCGCGGGCACGGCTTTCGAAAGTTCAGTCCCTGCAGGGGAGTCCCAACTTAGCCCATGACAAGCTCTCATGGTCAACGAAGGAATAGACCTCCTCCCAAGATGTTCCGATCAGACTCGGTATCTCGGTAACTCAAGACACTTCGACAGGTTAAAACAAGACCAGCAACACCGCCCGAATGTGCCGACAAATCCCGATAGGAGCTGCACATATCTCGTTCTCAGGGCACACTCAGATGAGACTAGCTACGAGTAAAACCAACCCTCAAGTTTCCCTGAGGTGGCCCCGCAGGCAGCTCAGTTCGGACCAACACTCAGAGGGAG
>NC_057800.1:470684190-470686490 GCF_018294505.1 Triticum aestivum
CTAGGTGGCAAATGGTAAAACCAAGGTTAGGCATTGCTGGAAAAGCTTTAATCAAGGCGAACTATCAAGGGGTTCCCATTATAACCCAACCGCGTAAGGAACGCAAAATCCGGGAACATAACACCGATATGACGGAAACTAGGGCGGCAAGAGTGGAACAAAACACTAGGCGAGAGGCCGAGCCTTCCACCCTTTACCAAGTATATAGATGCATTAAGATAACAAGGCAATATAATGATATCCCAACAAGTAAATAAAAGATGTTCCAACAAGGAACGGCCTCCAATCTTCACCTGCAACTAGCAACGCTATAAGAGGGGCTGAGCAAAGCGGTAACATAGCCAATCAACGGTTTGCTAGGACAATGGTGGGTTAGAGGTTTGACATGGCAATTTGGGAGGCTTGCAAGCAAGTGGTAGGCATCGTAGCAATGGCTTAGCAAAAGAGCGAGCAAACTAGCATAGCAAAGATAGTAGTGATTTCGAGGGTATGATCATCTTGCCTGCACAGTTGTTAGAGTTGACTGGATCCTCAAGAGCAAACTCAATGGGCTCCTCGTTAGTGAACTCGTCTCCCGGCTCTACCCAAACAAGACAAACAAGCAACAAGGATACAATCAACCACGTGCAAACTCAAACAACAAGATGCAAAGATGGTATGCTATGCGGGATGCGATGCGGGATGCAAAATGCAAGATATGACAGGAAAAGCATGAACCTGGCCTCAACTTGGGAATCCAAGTGTGCCACTAGAAAGATGAGATGAAATCGCTTGAAAACGATATGAAGAACGCCGGAATCGGAGTTACGGTTTGGAAATGGCAAGCGATTCAAAAATGACACCGGTCTGTGATTTACAGCAAGTAGGCATCTAAATGCAATGAAATGAACATGATACAACAACCAAACATGACAACAAAATACATGACAGGGATGCACACAAGATGCTTAACAAAAGTCTAGCACTGAGTTACGGCCAGTTCGTCCATTAGGAGGTTCAAACAAGCATGGCAAAAACGCAAATGGTAAAACAGATCTCAGACTTGGTGAAATTAACACTTGTCTGGAATTTCAGATCATATAGCCCTCTTCGGAGCAACAAAACAACATGCTACAGGACCTGAACATGACAAAGAAAGACAAGGCATGGAGCTACTCAACAAGCTTAACAAAAGTCCCTTAGTGACCTTGAGCCAAAAGGGATCAAAAAATATACTAACAAGCACACGAACATAGCAAAAAAACATAATCAGTTTTTAGACTTGGTGAAAACTGGGACATGCTGAAACATAACTCACGAAGGCATGTTTACGAGCTCGATGCACTCACCACGGTGCAAGTCATGGCAAGAAAAGCATACATCCCTAAAGAAGGCACAAAATGCAAGCTAAACATGGCAAGAACAATAACATAGCATGCACGGATCAACTATAATAACATCGGCAAAATCGCAAACAAGTTGACGATCTGCCCAGATTCAACGAAGCTAAAATAGAGCTCGATTGACTCAAGCTAGGGTGCTCCACAATTGCAAACAAATACATGAATGGATAGAGCTCTACAAGATTAACAAAACTCCCTTACTGAGCATCCGCAAAAGAGGCACGGATCACTAGGAAACAACATGAACATATGGCATCATGAACTAAACAATCCCAGGACTTAGTGAAATCACTAAGTCCCTGAAAACAGAATTAGCAAGTGCACCACTTTGCAAGCTTGCACAAGTCACCACACACATCCTAAAAATACATGGGTTGCACCTCTAGATAGATGACAAAACCCTTAACAAAACATATGAAGAACTCACGGGCATATCATGCACACAATAATCATGGCAAAAATGACAAAAGTGCTAAACGGAGTAACAGATCTGACAATCAACTCAAGTAGCCCTCTTCTAACAGCATTTCGGGCATCAAGATGAGCTCAAATGAAAATGGTGCAATGGAATGAAATGATATACTCTCTGAGTTGAACATTTTGATATGCTACACGCCCAAATCGAAGCTACGGATGCAAAGTTACGGAGCCGCAAACATGTGCACTTGGGCTAAAAATCCTGGGGACTTGGACGAAAAATGACCTAGGGTTAGGATTTCAGATCTGAGATCTGCGCGGATTACGAGGCCGCCGGAGTTACTGTTCGCCGCCGGAATGTCGAGGTCGCCGGAGAGGCTCGTGGTGGCCGGAGCTGTCGGGGCCGGGGCGGAGGCGGCCGGGCGGCGGGGCGGCGGCCGGCGCGCGGCAGCGGCGCGGAGGACGGCGCCAGTGACGCGTGGAGGCGGCGGCGGCGCGGCG